>NW_027619103.1:0-52976 GCF_964187855.1 Myxine glutinosa
GGTTTTTCAACACTAACACAAGTGCGAAAAGTGGTTTTTCAACACTAACACAAGTGCGAAAAGTGTTTTTTCCACACTAATACAAGTGCAAAAGTGGTTCCTGCACCAACACATGTGCGAAAAGTGGTTTTTCAACACTAACACAAGTGCGAAAAGTGGTTTTTCAACACTAACACAAGTGCGAAAAGTGGTTTTTCCACATTAATACAAGTGCAAAAGTGGTTTCCTGCACCAACACAAGTGCGAAAAGTGGTTTTTCAACACTAACACAAGTGCGAAAAGTGGTTTTTCAACACTATCACAAGTGCAAAAAGTGTTTTTCCACACTAATACAAGTGCAAAAGTGGTTTCCTGCACCAACACAAGTGCGAAATGTGGTTTTTCAACACTAACACAAGTGCGAAAAGTGGTTTTTCAACACTAACACAAGTGCGAAAAGTGCTTTTTCCACACTAATACAAGTGCAAAAGTTGTTTCCTGCACCAACACAAGTGCGAAAAGTGGTTTTTCAACACTAACACAAGTGCGAAAAGTGGTTTTTCATCACTATCACAAGTGCAAAAAGTGTTTTTTCCACACTAATACAAGTGCAAAAGTGGTTTCCTGCACTAACACAAGTGCGAAAAGTGGTTTTTCAACACTAACACAAGTGCGAAAAGTGGTTTTTCCACACTAATACAAGTGCAAAAGTGGTTTCCTGCACCAACACAAGTGCAAAATGTGGTTTTTCAACACTAACACAAGTGCGAAAAGTGGTTTTTCAACACTAACACAAGTGCGAAAAGTGGTTTTTCCACACTAATACAAGTGCAAAAGTGGTATCCTGCACCAACACAAGTGCGAAAAGTGGTTTTTCAACACTAACACAAGTGCGAAAAGTGGTTTTTCAACATTATCACAAGTGCAAAAAGTGTTTTTTCCACACTAATACAAGTGCAAAAGTGGTTTCCTGCACCAACACAAGTGCGAAAAGTGGTTTTTCAACACTAACACAAGTGCGAAAAGTGGTTTTTCAACACTAACACAGTGCGAAAAGTGGTTTTTCAACACTAACACAAGTGCGAAAAGTGTTTTTTCCACACTAATACAAGTGCAAAAGTGGTTTCCTGCACCAACACAAGTGCGAAAAGTGGTTTTTCAACACTAACACAAGTGCGAAAAGTGGTTTTTCAACACTAACACAAGTGCGAAAAGTGGTTTTTCAACACTAACTCAAGTGCGAAAAGTGGTTTGTCAACACTATCACAAGTGCAAAAGTGTTTTTTCCACACTAATACAAGTGCAAAAGTGGTTTCCTGCACCAACACAAGTGCGAAAAGTGGTTTTTCAACACTAACACAAGTGCGAAAAGTGGTTTTTCAACACCAACACAAGTGCGAAAAGTGGTTTTTCAACACTATCGCAAGTGCAAAAAGTGTTTTTTCCACACTAATACACCACACTAATACAAGTGCAAAAGTGGTTTCCTGCACAAACACAAGTGCGAAAAGTGGTTTTTCAACACTAACACAAGTGCGAAAAGTGGTTTTTCAACACTAACACAAGTGCGAAAAGTGTTTTTTCCACACTAATACAAGTGCAAAAGTGGTTTCCTGCACCAACACAAGTGCGAAAAGTGGTTTTTCAACACTAACACAAGTGCAAAAAGTGGTTTTTCCACACTAATACAAGTGCAAAAGTGGTTTCCTGCACCAACACAAGTGCGAAAAGTGGTTTTTCAACACTAACACAAGTGCGAAAAGTGTTTTTTCCACACTAATACAAGTGCAAAAGTGGTTTCCTGCACCAACACATGTGCGAAAAGTGGTTTTTCAACACTAACACAAGTGCGAAAAGTGGTTTTTCAACACTAACACAAGTGCGAAAAGTGTTTTTTCCACACTAATACAAGTGCAAAAGTGGTTTCCTGCACCAACACAAGTGCGAAAAGTGGTTTTTCAACACTAACACAAGTGCGAAAAGTGGTTTTTCAACACTAATACAAGTGCAAAAGTGGTTTCCAGCACCAACACAAGTGCGAAATGTGGTTTTTCAACACTAACACAAGTGCAAAAAGTGGTTTTGCAGCACTAACACAAGTGCGAAAAGTGGTTTTTCCACACGAATACAAGTGCAAAAGTTGTTTCCTGCACCAACACCAGTGCGAAAAGTGGTTTTTCAACACTAACACAAGTGCGAAAAGTGGTTTTTCAACACTATCACAAGTGCAAAAAGTGTTTTTTCCACACTAATACAAGTGCAAAAGTGGTTTCCTGCACCAACACAAGTGCGAAAAGTGGTTTTTCAACACTAACATAAGTGTGAAAAGTGGTTTTTCCACACTAATACAAGTGCAAAAGTGGTTTCCTGCACCAACACAAGTGCGAAAAGTAGTTTTTCAACACTAACACAAGTGCGAAAAGTGGTTTTTCAACACTATCACAAGTGCAAAAAGTGTTTTTCCACACTAATACAAGTGCAAAAGTGGTTTCCTGCACCAACACAAGTGCGAAAAGTGGTTTTTCAACACTAACACAAGTGCGAAAAGTGGTTTTTCAACACTAACACAAGTGCGAAAAGTGGTTTTTCAACACTAACACAAGTGCAAAAAGTGGTTTTTCAACACTAACACAAGTGCAAAAAGTGTTTTTTCCACACTAATACAAGTGCAAAAGTGGTATCCTGCAGCAACACAAGTGCGAAAAGTGGTTTTTCCACACTAATACAAGTGCAAAAGTTGTTTCCTGCACCAACACAAGTGCGAAAAGTGGTTTTTCAACACTAACACAAGTGCGAAAAGTGGTTTTTCATCACTATCACAAGTGCAAAAAGTGTTTTTTCCACACTAATACAAGTGCAAAAGTGGTTTCCTGCACTAACACAAGTGCGAAAAGTGGTTTTTCAACACTAACACAAGTGCGAAAAGTGGTTTTTCCACACTAATACAAGTGCAAAAGTGGTTTCCTGCACCAACACAAGTGCGAAAAGTGGTTTTTCAACACTAACACAAGTGCGAAGAGTGGTTTTTCAACACTAACACAAGTGCGAAAAGTGGTTTTTCCACACTAATACAAGTGCAAAAGTGGTATCCTGCACCAACACAAGTGCGAAAAGTGGTTTTTCAACACTAACACAAGTGCGAAAAGTGGTTTTTCAACATTATCACAGGTGCAAAAAGTGTTTTTTCCACACTAATACAAGTGCAAAAGTGGTTTCCTGCACCAACACAAGTGCGAAAAGTGGTTTTTCAACACTAACACAAGTGCGAAAAGTGGTTTTTCAACACTAACACAAGTGCGAAAAGTGGTTTTTCAACACTAACACAAGTGCGAAAAGTGTTTTTTCCACACTAATACAAGTGCAAAAGTGGTTTCCTGCACCAACACATGTGCGAAAAGTGGTTTTTCAACACTAACACAAGTGCGAAAAGTGGTTTTTCAACACTAACACAAGTGCGAAAAGTGGTTTTTCAACACTAACACAAGTGCGAAAAGTGGTTTTTCAACACTAACACAAGTGCGAAAAGTGTTTTTTCCACACTAATACAAGTGCAAAAGTGGTTCCTGCACCAACACATGTGCGAAAAGTGGTTTTTCAACACTAACACAAGTGCGAAAAGTGGTTTTTCAACACTAACACAAGTGCGAAAAGTGGTTTTTCCACATTAATACAAGTGCAAAAGTGGTTTCCTGCACCAACACAAGTGCGAAAAGTGGTTTTTCAACACTAACACAAGTGCGAAAAGTGGTTTTTCAACACTATCACAAGTGCAAAAAGTGTTTTTCCACACTAATACAAGTGCAAAAGTGGTTTCCTGCACCAACACAAGTGCGAAATGTGGTTTTTCAACACTAACACAAGTGCGAAAAGTGGTTTTTCAACACTAACACAAGTGCGAAAAGTGCTTTTTCCACACTAATACAAGTGCAAAAGTTGTTTCCTGCACCAACACAAGTGCGAAAAGTGGTTTTTCAACACTAACACAAGTGCGAAAAGTGGTTTTTCATCACTATCACAAGTGCAAAAAGTGTTTTTTCCACACTAATACAAGTGCAAAAGTGGTTTCCTGCACTAACACAAGTGCGAAAAGTGGTTTTTCAACACTAACACAAGTGCGAAAAGTGGTTTTTCCACACTAATACAAGTGCAAAAGTGGTTTCCTGCACCAACACAAGTGCGAAAAGTGGTTTTTCAACACTAACACAAGTGCGAAAAGTGGTTTTTCAACACTAACACAAGTGCGAAAAGTGGTTTTTCCACACTAATACAAGTGCAAAAGTGGTATCCTGCACCAACACAAGTGCGAAAAGTGGTTTTTCAACACTATCACAAGTGCAAAAAGTGTTTTTTCCACACTAATACAAGTGCAAAAGTGGTTTCCTGCACCAACACAAGTGCGAAAAGTGGTTTTTCTACACTAACACAAGTGCGAAAAGTGGTTTTTCAACACTAACACAAGTGCGAAAAGTGGTTTTTCAACACTAACACAAGTGCGAAAAGTGGTTTTTCAACACTAACACAAGTGCGAAAAGTGGTTTTTCCACATTAATACAAGTGCAAAAGTGGTTTCCTGCACCAACACAAGTGCGAAAAGTGGTTTTCAACACTAACACAAGTGCGAAAAGTGGTTTTTCAACACTATCACAAGTGCAAAAAGTGTTTTTTCCACACTTATACAAGTGCAAAAGTGGTTTCCTGCACCAACACAAGTGCGAAATGTGGTTTTTCAACACTAACACAAGTGCGAAAAGTGGTTTTTCAACACTAACACAAGTGCGAAAAGTGGTTTTCCACACTAATACAAGTGCAAAAGTTGTTTCCTGCACCAACACAAGTGCGAAAAGTGGTTTTTCAACACTAACACAAGTGCGAAAAGTGGTTTTTCATCACTATCACAAGTGCAAAAAGTGTTTTTTCCACACTAATACAAGTGCAAAAGTGGTTTCCAGCACTAACACAAGTGCGAAAAGTGGTTTTTCAACACTAACACAAGTGCGAAAAGTGGTTTTTCCACACTAATACAAGTGCAAAAGTGGTTTCCTGCACCAACACAAGTGCGAAAAGTGGTTTTTCAACACTAACACAAGTGCGAAGAGTGGTTTTTCAACACTAACACAAGTGCGAAAAGTGGTTTTTCCACACTAATACAAGTGCAAAAGTGGTATCCTGCACCAACACAAGTGCGAAAAGTGGTTTTTCAACACTAACACAAGTGCGAAAAGTGGTTTTTCAACATTATCACAGGTGCAAAAAGTGTTTTTTCCACACTAATACAAGTGCAAAAGTGGTTTCCTGCACCAACACAAGTGCGAAAAGTGGTTTTTCAACACTAACACAAGTGCGAAAAGTGGTTTTTCAACACTAACACAAGTGCGAAAAGTGGTTTTTCAACACTAACACAAGTGCGAAAAGTGTTTTTTCCACACTAATACAAGTGCAAAAGTGGTTTCCTGCACCAACACATGTGCGAAAAGTGGTTTTTCAACACTAACACAAGTGCGAAAAGTGGTTTTTCAACACTAACACAAGTGCGAAAAGTGGTTTTTCAACACTAACACAAGTGCGAAAAGTGGTTTTTCAACACTAACACAAGTGCGAAAAGTGTTTTTTCCACACTAATACAAGTGCAAAAGTGGTTCCTGCACCAACACATGTGCGAAAAGTGGTTTTTCAACACTAACACAAGTGCGAAAAGTGGTTTTTCAACACTAACACAAGTGCGAAAAGTGGTTTTTCCACATTAATACAAGTGCAAAAGTGGTTTCCTGCACCAACACAAGTGCGAAAAGTGGTTTTTCAACACTAACACAAGTGCGAAAAGTGGTTTTTCAACACTATCACAAGTGCAAAAAGTGTTTTTCCACACTAATACAAGTGCAAAAGTGGTTTCCTGCACCAACACAAGTGCGAAATGTGGTTTTTCAACACTAACACAAGTGCGAAAAGTGGTTTTTCAACACTAACACAAGTGCGAAAAGTGCTTTTTCCACACTAATACAAGTGCAAAAGTTGTTTCCTGCACCAACACAAGTGCGAAAAGTGGTTTTTCAACACTAACACAAGTGCGAAAAGTGGTTTTTCATCACTATCACAAGTGCAAAAAGTGTTTTTTCCACACTAATACAAGTGCAAAAGTGGTTTCCTGCACTAACACAAGTGCGAAAAGTGGTTTTTCAACACTAACACAAGTGCGAAAAGTGGTTTTTCCACACTAATACAAGTGCAAAAGTGGTTTCCTGCACCAACACAAGTGCAAAATGTGGTTTTTCAACACTAACACAAGTGCGAAAAGTGGTTTTTCAACACTAACACAAGTGCGAAAAGTGGTTTTTCCACACTAATACAAGTGCAAAAGTGGTATCCTGCACCAACACAAGTGCGAAAAGTGGTTTTTCAACACTAACACAAGTGCGAAAAGTGGTTTTTCAACATTATCACAAGTGCAAAAAGTGTTTTTTCCACACTAATACAAGTGCAAAAGTGGTTTCCTGCACCAACACAAGTGCGAAAAGTGGTTTTTCAACACTAACACAAGTGCGAAAAGTGGTTTTTCAACACTAACACAGTGCGAAAAGTGGTTTTTCAACACTAACACAAGTGCGAAAAGTGTTTTTTCCACACTAATACAAGTGCAAAAGTGGTTTCCTGCACCAACACAAGTGCGAAAAGTGGTTTTTCAACACTAACACAAGTGCGAAAAGTGGTTTTTCAACACTAACACAAGTGCGAAAAGTGGTTTTTCAACACTAACTCAAGTGCGAAAAGTGGTTTGTCAACACTATCACAAGTGCAAAAGTGTTTTTTCCACACTAATACAAGTGCAAAAGTGGTTTCCTGCACCAACACAAGTGCGAAAAGTGGTTTTTCAACACTAACACAAGTGCGAAAAGTGGTTTTTCAACACCAACACAAGTGCGAAAAGTGGTTTTTCAACACTATCACAAGTGCAAAAAGTGTTTTTTCCACACTAATACACCACACTAATACAAGTGCAAAAGTGGTTTCCTGCACAAACACAAGTGCGAAAAGTGGTTTTTCAACACTAACACAAGTGCGAAAAGTGGTTTTTCAACACTAACACAAGTGCGAAAAGTGTTTTTTCCACACTAATACAAGTGCAAAAGTGGTTTCCTGCACCAACACAAGTGCGAAAAGTGGTTTTTCAACACTAACACAAGTGCAAAAAGTGGTTTTTCCACACTAATACAAGTGCAAAAGTGGTTTCCTGCACCAACACAAGTGCGAAAAGTGGTTTTTCAACACTAACACAAGTGCGAAAAGTGTTTTTTCCACACTAATACAAGTGCAAAAGTGGTTTCCTGCACCAACACATGTGCGAAAAGTGGTTTTTCAACACTAACACAAGTGCGAAAAGTGGTTTTTCAACACTAACACAAGTGCGAAAAGTGTTTTTTCCACACTAATACAAGTGCAAAAGTGGTTTCCTGCACCAACACAAGTGCGAAAAGTGGTTTTTCAACACTAACACAAGTGCGAAAAGTGGTTTTTCAACACTAATACAAGTGCAAAAGTGGTTTCCAGCACCAACACAAGTGCGAAATGTGGTTTTTCAACACTAACACAAGTGCAAAAAGTGGTTTTGCAGCACTAACACAAGTGCGAAAAGTGGTTTTTCCACACGAATACAAGTGCAAAAGTTGTTTCCTGCACCAACACCAGTGCGAAAAGTGGTTTTTCAACACTAACACAAGTGCGAAAAGTGGTTTTTCAACACTATCACAAGTGCAAAAAGTGTTTTTTCCACACTAATACAAGTGCAAAAGTGGTTTCCTGCACCAACACAAGTGCGAAAAGTGGTTTTTCAACACTAACATAAGTGTGAAAAGTGGTTTTTCCACACTAATACAAGTGCAAAAGTGGTTTCCTGCACCAACACAAGTGCGAAAAGTAGTTTTTCAACACTAACACAAGTGCGAAAAGTGGTTTTTCAACACTATCACAAGTGCAAAAAGTGTTTTTCCACACTAATACAAGTGCAAAAGTGGTTTCCTGCACCAACACAAGTGCGAAAAGTGGTTTTTCAACACTAACACAAGTGCGAAAAGTGGTTTTTCAACACTAACACAAGTGCGAAAAGTGGTTTTTCAACACTAACACAAGTGCAAAAAGTGGTTTTTCAACACTAACACAAGTGCAAAAAGTGTTTTTTCCACACTAATACAAGTGCAAAAGTGGTATCCTGCAGCAACACAAGTGCGAAAAGTGGTTTTTCAACACTAACACAAGTGCGAAAAGTGGTTTTTGACACTATCACAAGTGCAAAAAGTGGTTTTTCAACAATAACACAAGTGCGAAAAGTGGTTTTTCAACACTAACACAAGTGCGAAAAGTGGTTTTTCATCACTATCACAAGTGCAAAAAGTGTTTTTTCCACACTAATACAAGTGCAAAAGTGGTTTCCTGCACTAACACAAGTGCGAAAAGTGGTTTTTCAACACTAACACAAGTGCGAAAAGTGGTTTTTCCACACTAATACAAGTGCAAAAGTGGTTTCCTGCACCAACACAAGTGCGAAAAGTGGTTTTTCAACACTAACACAAGTGCGAAAAGTGGTTTTTCAACACTAACACAAGTGCGAAAAGTGGTTTTTCCACACTAATACAAGTGCAAAAGTGGTATCCTGCACCAACACAAGTGCGAAAAGTGGTTTTTCAACACTAACACAAGTGCGAAAAGTGGTTTTTCAACATTATCACAAGTGCAAAAAGTGTTTTTTCCACACTAATACAAGTGCAAAAGTGGTTTCCTGCACCAACACAAGTGCGAAAAGTGGTTTTTCAACACTAACACAAGTGCGAAAAGTGGTTTTTCATCACTATCACAAGTGCAAAAAGTGTTTTTTCCACACTAATACAAGTGCAAAAGTGGTTTCCTGCACTAACACAAGTGCGAAAAGTGGTTTTTCAACACTAACACAAGTGCGAAAAGTGGTTTTTCCACACTAATACAAGTGCAAAAGTGGTTTCCTGCACCAACACAAGTGCGAAAAGTGGTTTTTCAACACTAACACAAGTGCGAAAAGTGGTTTTTCAACACTAACACAAGTGCGAAAAGTGGTTTTTCAACACTAACACAAGTGCAAAAAGTGGTTTTTCAACACTAACACAAGTGCAAAAAGTGTTTTTTCCACACTAATACAAGTGCAAAAGTGGTATCCTGCAGCAACACAAGTGCGAAAAGTGGTTTTTCAACACTAACACAAGTGCGAAAAGTGGTTTTTGACACTATCACAAGTGCAAAAAGTGGTTTTTCAACAATAACACAAGTGCGAAAAGTGGTTTTTCCACATTAATACAAGTGCAAAAGTGGTTTCCTGCACCAACACAAGTGCGAAAAGTGGTTTTTCAACACTAACACAAGTGCGAAAAGTGGTTTTTCAACACTAACACAAGTGCGAAAAGTGGTTTTTCCACACTAATACAAGTGCAAAAGTGGTATCCTGCACCAACACAAGTGCGAAAAGTGGTTTTTCAACACTAACACAAGTGCGAAAAGTGGTTTTTCAACACTATCACAAGTGCAAAAAGTGTTTTTTCCACACTAATACAAGTGCAAAAGTGGTTTCCTGCACCAACACAAGTGCGAAAAGTGGTTTTTCAACACTAACACAAGTGCGAAAAGTGGTTTTTCAACACTAACACAAGTGCGAAAAGTGTTTTTTCCACACTAATACAAGTGCAAAAGTGGTTTCCTGCACCAACACAAGTGCGAAAAGTGGTTTTTCAACACTAACACAAGTGCGAAAAGTGGTTTTTCAACACTAACACAAGTGCGAAAAGTGGTTTTTCAACACCAACACAAGTGCGAAAAGTGGTTTTTCCACACTAATACAAGTGCAAAAGTGGTTTCCTGCACCAGCACAAGTGCGAAAAGTGGTTTTTCAACACTAACACAAGTGCGAAAAGTGGTTTTTGAACACTATCACAAGTGCAAAAAGTGTTTTTTCCACACTAATACAAGTGCAAAAGTGGTTTCCTGCACCAACACAAGTGCGAAAAGTGGTTTTTCAACACTATCACAAGTGCGAAAAGTGGTTTTTCAACACTAACACAAGTGCGAAAAGTGGTTTTTCCACACTAATACAAGTGCAAAAGTGGTTTCCTGCACCAACACAAGTGCGAAAAGTGGTTTTTCAACACTAACACAAGTGCGAAAAGTGCTTTTTCAACACTATCACAAGTGCAAAAAGTGTTTTTTCCACACTAATACAAGTGCAAAAGTGGTTTCCTGCACCAACACAAGTGCGAAAAGTGGTTTTTCTACACTAACACAAGTGCGAAAAGTGGTTTTTCAACACTAACACAAGTGCGAAAAGTGGTTTTTCAACACTAACACAAGTGCGAAAAGTGGTTTTTCAACACTAACACAAGTGCGAAAAGTGGTTTTTCCACATTAATACAAGTGCAAAAGTGGTTTCCTGCACCAACACAAGTGCGAAAAGTGGTTTTCAACACTAACACAAGTGCGAGAAGTGGTTTTTCAACACTATCACAAGTGCAAAAAGTGTTTTTTCCACACTAATACAAGTGCAAAAGTGGTTTCCTGCACCAACACAAGTGCGAAATGTGGTTTTTCAACACTAACACAAGTGCGAAAAGTGGTTTTTCAACACTAACACAAGTGCGAAAAGTGCTTTTTCCACACTAATACAAGTGCAAAAGTTGTTTCCTGCACCAACACAAGTGCGAAAAGTGGTTTTTCAACACTAACACAAGTGCGAAAAGTGGTTTTTCATCACTATCACAAGTGCAAAAAGTGTTTTTTCCACACTAATACAAGTGCAAAAGTGGTTTCCTGCACTAACACAAGTGCGAAAAGTGGTTTTTCAACACTAACACAAGTGCGAAAAGTGGTTTTTCCACACTAATACAAGTGCAAAAGTGGTTTCCTGCACCAACACATGTGCGAAAAGTGGTTTTTCAACACTAACACAAGTGCGAAAAGTGGTTTTTCAACACTAACACAAGTGCGAAAAGTGGTTTTTCCACACTAATACAAGTGCAAAAGTGGTATCCTGCACCAACACAAGTGCGAAAAGTGGTTTTTCAACACTAACACAAGTGCGAAAAGTGGTTTTTCAACATTATCACAAGTGCAAAAAGTGTTTTTTCCACACTAATACAAGTGCAAAAGTGGTTTCCTGCACCAACACAAGTGCGAAAAGTGGTTTTTCAACACTAACACAAGTGCGAAAAGTGGTTTTTCAACACTAACACAAGTGCGAAAAGTGGTTTTTCAACACTAACACAAGTGCGAAAAGTGTTTTTTCCACACTAATACAAGTGCAAAAGTGGTTTCCTGCACCAACACAAGTGCGAAAAGTGGTTTTTCAACACTAACACAAGTGCGAAAAGTGGTTTTTCAACACTAACACAAGTGCGAAAAGTGGTTTTTCAACACTAACTCAAGTGCGAAAAGTGGTTTGTCAACACTATCACAAGTGCAAAAGTGTTTTTTCCACACTAATACAAGTGCAAAAGTGGTTTCCTGCACCAACACAAGTGCGAAAAGTGGTTTTTCAACACTAACACAAGTGCGAAAAGTGGTTTTTCAACACTAACACAAGTGCGAAAAGTGGTTTTTCAACACTATCACAAGTGCAAAAAGTGTTTTTTCCACACTAATACACCACACTAATACAAGTGCAAAAGTGGTTTCCTGCACAAACACAAGTGCGAAAAGTGGTTTTTCAACACTAACACAAGTGCGAAAAGTGGTTTTTCAACACTAACACAAGTGCGAAAAGTGTTTTTTCCACACTAATACAAGTGCAAAAGTGGTTTCCTGCACCAACACAAGTGCGAAAAGTGGTTTTTCAACACTAACACAAGTGCAAAAAGTGGTTTTTCCACACTAATACAAGTGCAAAAGTGGTTTCCTGCACCAACACAAGTGCGAAAAGTGGTTTTTCAACACTAACACAAGTGCGAAAAGTGTTTTTTCCACACTAATACAAGTGCAAAAGTGGTTTCCTGCACCAACACATGTGCGAAAAGTGGTTTTTCAACACTAACACAAGTGCGAAAAGTGGTTTTTCAACACTAACACAAGTGCGAAAAGTGTTTTTTCCACACTAATACAAGTGCAAAAGTGGTTTCCTGCACCAACACAAGTGCGAAAAGTGGTTTTTCAACACTAACACAAGTGCGAAAAGTGGTTTTTCCACACTAATACAAGTGCAAAAGTGGTTTCCTGCACCAACACAAGTGCGAAAAGTGGTTTTTCAACACTAACACAAGTGCGAAAAGTGGTTTTTCAACACTAACACAAGTGCGAAAAGTGGTTTTTCCACACTAATACAAGTGCAAAAGTGGTATCCTGCACCAACACAAGTGCGAAAAGTGGTTTTTCAACACTAACACAAGTGCGAAAAGTGGTTTTTCAACATTATCACAAGTGCAAAAAGTGTTTTTTCCACACTAATACAAGTGCAAAAGTGGTTTCCTGCACCAACACAAGTGCGAAAAGTGGTTTTTCAACACTAACACAAGTGCGAAAAGTGGTTTTTCATCACTATCACAAGTGCAAAAAGTGTTTTTTCCACACTAATACAAGTGCAAAAGTGGTTTCCTGCACTAACACAAGTGCGAAAAGTGGTTTTTCAACACTAACACAAGTGCGAAAAGTGGTTTTTCCACACTAATACAAGTGCAAAAGTGGTTTCCTGCACCAACACAAGTGCGAAAAGTGGTTTTTCAACACTAACACAAGTGCGAAAAGTGGTTTTTCAACACTAACACAAGTGCGAAAAGTGGTTTTTCAACACTAACACAAGTGCAAAAAGTGGTTTTTCAACACTAACACAAGTGCAAAAAGTGTTTTTTCCACACTAATACAAGTGCAAAAGTGGTATCCTGCAGCAACACAAGTGCGAAAAGTGGTTTTTCAACACTAACACAAGTGCGAAAAGTGGTTTTTGACACTATCACAAGTGCAAAAAGTGGTTTTTCAACAATAACACAAGTGCGAAAAGTGGTTTTTCCACATTAATACAAGTGCAAAAGTGGTTTCCTGCACCAACACAAGTGCGAAAAGTGGTTTTTCAACACTAACACAAGTGCGAAAAGTGGTTTTTCAACACTAACACAAGTGCGAAAAGTGGTTTTTCCACACTAATACAAGTGCAAAAGTGGTATCCTGCACCAACACAAGTGCGAAAAGTGGTTTTTCAACACTAACACAAGTGCGAAAAGTGGTTTTTCAACACTATCACAAGTGCAAAAAGTGTTTTTTCCACACTAATACAAGTGCAAAAGTGGTTTCCTGCACCAACACAAGTGCGAAAAGTGGTTTTTCAACACTAACACAAGTGCGAAAAGTGGTTTTTCAACACTAACACAAGTGCGAAAAGTGTTTTTTCCACACTAATACAAGTGCAAAAGTGGTTTCCTGCACCAACACAAGTGCGAAAAGTGGTTTTTCAACACTAACACAAGTGCGAAAAGTGGTTTTTCAACACTAACACAAGTGCGAAAAGTGGTTTTTCAACACTAACACAAGTGCGAAAAGTGGTTTTTCCACACTAATACAAGTGCAAAAGTGGTTTCCTGCACCAGCACAAGTGCGAAAAGTGGTTTTTCAACACTAACACAAGTGCGAAAAGTGGTTTTTGAACACTATCACAAGTGCAAAAAGTGTTTTTTCCACACTAATACAAGTGCAAAAGTGGTTTCCTGCACCAACACAAGTGCGAAAAGTGGTTTTTCAACACTATCACAAGTGCGAAAAGTGGTTTTTCAACACTAACACAAGTGCGAAAAGTGGTTTTTCCACACTAATACAAGTGCAAAAGTGGTTTCCTGCACCAACACAAGTGCGAAAAGTGGTTTTTCAACACTAACACAAGTGCGAAAAGTGCTTTTTCAACACTATCACAAGTGCAAAAAGTGTTTTTTCCACACTAATACAAGTGCAAAAGTGGTTTCCTGCACCAACACAAGTGCGAAAAGTGGTTTTTCTACACTAACACAAGTGCGAAAAGTGGTTTTTCAACACTAACACAAGTGCGAAAAGTGGTTTTTCAACACTAACACAAGTGCGAAAAGTGGTTTTTCAACACTAACACAAGTGCGAAAAGTGGTTTTTCCACATTAATACAAGTGCAAAAGTGGTTTCCTGCACCAACACAAGTGCGAAAAGTGGTTTTCAACACTAACACAAGTGCGAAAAGTGGTTTTTCAACACTATCACAAGTGCAAAAAGTGTTTTTTCCACACTAATACAAGTGCAAAAGTGGTTTCCTGCACCAACACAAGTGCGAAATGTGGTTTTTCAACACTAACACAAGTGCGAAAAGTGGTTTTTCAACACTAACACAAGTGCGAAAAGTGCTTTTTCCACACTAATACAAGTGCAAAAGTTGTTTCCTGCACCAACACAAGTGCGAAAAGTGGTTTTTCAACACTAACACAAGTGCGAAAAGTGGTTTTTCATCACTATCACAAGTGCAAAAAGTGTTTTTTCCACACTAATACAAGTGCAAAAGTGGTTTCCTGCACCAACACAAGTGCGAAAAGTGGTTTTTCAACACTAACACAAGTGCGAAAAGTGGTTTTTCCACACTAATACAAGTGCAAAAGTGGTTTCCTGCACCAACACAAGTGCGAAAAGTGGTTTTTCAACACTAACACAAGTGCGAAAAGTGGTTTTTCAACACTAACACAAGTGCGAAAAGTGGTTTTTCCACACTAATACAAGTGCAAAAGTGGTATCCTGCACCAACACAAGTGCGAAAAGTGGTTTTTCAACACTAACACAAGTGCGAAAAGTGGTTTTTCAACATTATCACAAGTGCAAAAAGTGTTTTTTCCACACTAATACAAGTGCAAAAGTGGTTTCCTGCACCAACACAAGTGCGAAAAGTGGTTTTTCAACACTAACACAAGTGCGAAAAGTGGTTTTTCAACACTAACACAAGTGCGAAAAGTGGTTTTTCAACACTAACACAAGTGCGAAAAGTGTTTTTTCCACACTAATACAAGTGCAAAAGTGGTTTCCTGCACCAACACAAGTGCGAAAAGTGGTTTTTCAACACTAACACAAGTGCGAAAAGTGGTTTTTCAACACTAACACAAGTGCGAAAAGTGGTTTTTCAACACTAACTCAAGTGCGAAAAGTGGTTTGTCAACACTATCACAAGTGCAAAAGTGTTTTTTCCACACTAATACAAGTGCAAAAGTGGTTTCCTGCACCAACACAAGTGCGAAAAGTGGTTTTTCAACACTAACACAAGTGCGAAAAGTGGTTTTTCAACACTAACACAAGTGCGAAAAGTGGTTTTTCAACACTATCACAAGTGCAAAAAGTGTTTTTTCCACACTAATACACCACACTAATACAAGTGCAAAAGTGGTTTCCTGCACAAACACAAGTGCGAAAAGTGGTTTTTCAACACTAACACAAGTGCGAAAAGTGGTTTTTCAACACTAACACAAGTGCGAAAAGTGTTTTTTCCACACTAATACAAGTGCAAAAGTGGTTTCCTGCACCAACACAAGTGCGAAAAGTGGTTTTTCAACACTAACACAAGTGCAAAAAGTGGTTTTTCCACACTAATACAAGTGCAAAAGTGGTTTCCTGCACCAACACAAGTGCGAAAAGTGGTTTTTCAACACTAACACAAGTGCGAAAAGTGTTTTTTCCACACTAATACAAGTGCAAAAGTGGTTTCCTGCACCAACACATGTGCGAAAAGTGGTTTTTCAACACTAACACAAGTGCGAAAAGTGGTTTTTCAACACTAACACAAGTGCGAAAAGTGTTTTTTCCACACTAATACAAGTGCAAAAGTGGTTTCCTGCACCAACACAAGTGCGAAAAGTGGTTTTTCAACACTAACACAAGTGCGAAAAGTGGTTTTTCAACACTAATACAAGTGCAAAAGTGGTTTCCAGCACCAACACAAGTGCGAAATGTGGTTTTTCAACACTAACACAAGTGCAAAAAGTGGTTTTGCAGCACTAACACAAGTGCGAAAAGTGGTTTTTCCACACGAATACAAGTGCAAAAGTTGTTTCCTGCACCAACACCAGTGCGAAAAGTGGTTTTTCAACACTAACACAAGTGCGAAAAGTTGTTTTTCAACACTATCACAAGTGCAAAAAGTGTTTTTTCCACACTAATACAAGTGCAAAAGTGGTTTCCTGCACCAACACAAGTGCGAAAAGTGGTTTTTCAACACTAACATAAGTGTGAAAAGTGGTTTTTCCACACTAATACAAGTGCAAAAGTGGTTTCCTGCACCAACACAAGTGCGAAAAGTAGTTTTTCAACACTAACACAAGTGCGAAAAGTGGTTTTTCAACACTATCACAAGTGCAAAAAGTGTTTTTTCCACACTAATACAAGTGCAAAAGTGGTTTCCTGCACCAACACAAGTGCGAAAAGTGGTTTTTCAACACTAACACAAGTGCGAAAAGTGGTTTTTCAACACTAACACAAGTGCGAAAAGTGGTTTTTCAACACTAACACAAGTGCAAAAAGTGGTTTTTCAACACTAACACAAGTGCAAAAAGTGTTTTTTCCACACTAATACAAGTGCAAAAGTGGTATCCTGCAGCAACACAAGTGCGAAAAGTGGTTTTTCAACACTAACACAAGTGCGAAAAGTGGTTTTTGACACTATCACAAGTGCAAAAAGTGGTTTTTCAACAATAACACAAGTGCGAAAAGTGGTTTTTCCACATTAATACAAGTGTAAAAGTGGTTTCCTGCACCAACACAAGTGCGAAAAGTGGTTTTTCAACACTAACACAAGTGCGAAAAGTGGTTTTTCAACACTAACACAAGTGCGAAAAGTGGTTTTTCCACACTAATACAAGTGCAAAAGTGGTATCCTGCACCAACACAAGTGCGAAAAGTGGTTTTTCAACACTAACACAAGTGCGAAAAGTGGTTTTTCAACACTATCACAAGTGCAAAAAGTGTTTTTTCCACACTAATACAAGTGCAAAAGTGGTTTCCTGCACCAACACAAGTGCGAAAAGTGGTTTTTCAACACTAACACAAGTGCGAAAAGTGGTTTTTCAACACTAACACAAGTGCGAAAAGTGTTTTTTCCACACTAATACAAGTGCAAAAGTGGTTTCCTGCACCAACACAAGTGCGAAAAGTGGTTTTTCAACACTAACACAAGTGCGAAAAGTGGTTTTTCAACACTAACACAAGTGCGAAAAGTGGTTTTTCAACACTAACACAAGTGCGAAAAGTGGTTTTTCCACACTAATACAAGTGCAAAAGTGGTTTCCTGCACCAACACAAGCGCGAAAAGTGGTTTTTCAACACTAACACAAGTGCGAAAAGTGGTTTTTGAACACTATCACAAGTGCAAAAAGTGTTTTTTCCACACTAATACAAGTGCAAAAGTGGTTTCCTGCACCAACACAAGTGCGAAAAGTGGTTTTTCAACACTATCACAAGTGCGAAAAGTGGTTTTTCAACACTAACACAAGTGCGAAAAGTGGTTTTTCCACACTAATACAAGTGCAAAAGTGGTTTCCTGCACCAACACAAGTGCGAAAAGTGGTTTTTCAACACTAACACAAGTGCGAAAAGTGCTTTTTCAACACTATCACAAGTGCAAAAAGTGTTTTTTCCACACTAATACAAGTGCAAAAGTGGTTTCCTGCACCAACACAAGTGCGAAAAGTGGTTTTTCTACACTAACACAAGTGCGAAAAGTGGTTTTTCAACACTAACACAAGTGCGAAAAGTGGTTTTTCAACACTAACACAAGTGCGAAAAGTGGTTTTTCAACACTAACACAAGTGCGAAAAGTGGTTTTTCCACATTAATACAAGTGCAAAAGTGGTTTCCTGCACCAACACAAGTGCGAAAAGTGGTTTTCAACACTAACACAAGTGCGAAAAGTGGTTTTTCAACACTATCACAAGTGCAAAAAGTGTTTTTTCCACACTAATACAAGTGCAAAAGTGGTTTCCTGCACCAACACAAGTGCGAAATGTGGTTTTTCAACACTAACACAAGTGCGAAAAGTGGTTTTTCAACACTAACACAAGTGCGAAAAGTGGTTTTTCCACACTAATACAAGTGCAAAAGTTGTTTCCTGCACCAACACAAGTGCGAAAAGTGGTTTTTCAACACTAACACAAGTGCGAAAAGTGGTTTTTCATCACTATCACAAGTGCAAAAAGTGTTTTTTCCACACTAATACAAGTGCAAAAGTGGTTTCCTGCACTAACACAAGTGCGAAAAGTGGTTTTTCAACACTAACACAAGTGCGAAAAGTGGTTTTTCAACACTAACACAAGTGCGAAAAGTGGTTTTTCCACACTAATACAAGTGCAAAAGTGGTTTCCTGCACCAACACAAGTGCGAAAAGTGGTTTTTCAACACTAACACAAGTGCGAAAAGTGGTTTTTCATCACTATCACAAGTGCAAAAAGTGTTTTTTCCACACTAATACAAGTGCAAAAGTGGTTTCCTGCACTAACACAAGTGCGAAAAGTGGTTTTTCAACACTAACACAAGTGCGAAAAGTGGTTTTTCAACACTAACACAAGTGCGAAAAGTGTTTTTTCCACACTAATACAAGTGCAAAAGTGGTTTCCTGCACCAACACAAGTGCGAAAAGTGGTTTTTCAACACTAACACAAGTGCGAAAAGTGGTTTTTCAACACTAACACAAGTGCGAAAAGTGGTTTTTCAACACTAACACAAGTGCGAAAAGTGGTTTTTCCACACTAATACAAGTGCAAAAGTGGTTTCCTGCACCAACACAAGTGCGAAAAGTGGTTTTTCAACACTAACACAAGTGCGAAAAGTGGTTTTTGAACACTATCACAAGTGCAAAAAGTGTTTTTTCCACACTAATACAAGTGCAAAAGTGGTTTCCTGCACCAACACAAGTGCGAAAAGTGGTTTTTCAACACTATCACAAGTGCGAAAAGTGGTTTTTCAACACTAACACAAGTGCGAAAAGTGGTTTTTCCACACTAATACAAGTGCAAAAGTGGTTTCCTGCACCAACACAAGTGCGAAAAGTGGTTTTTCAACACTAACACAAGTGCGAAAAGTGCTTTTTCAACACTATCACAAGTGCAAAAAGTGTTTTTTCCACACTAATACAAGTGCAAAAGTGGTTTCCTGCACCAACACAAGTGCGAAAAGTGGTTTTTCTACACTAACACAAGTGCGAAAAGTGGTTTTTCAACACTAACACAAGTGCGAAAAGTGGTTTTTCAACACTAACACAAGTGCGAAAAGTGGTTTTTCAACACTAACACAAGTGCGAAAAGTGGTTTTTCCACATTAATACAAGTGCAAAAGTGGTTTCCTGCACCAACACAAGTGCGAAAAGTGGTTTTCAACACTAACACAAGTGCGAAAAGTGGTTTTTCAACACTATCACAAGTGCAAAAAGTGTTTTTTCCACACTAATACAAGTGCAAAAGTGGTTTCCTGCACCAACACAAGTGCGAAATGTGGTTTTTCAACACTAACACAAGTGCGAAAAGTGGTTTTTCAACACTAACACAAGTGCGAAAAGTGGTTTTTCCACACTAATACAAGTGCAAAAGTTGTTTCCTGCACCAACACAAGTGCGAAAAGTGGTTTTTCAACACTAACACAAGTGCGAAAAGTGGTTTTTCATCACTATCACAAGTGCAAAAAGTGTTTTTTCCACACTAATACAAGTGCAAAAGTGGTTTCCTGCACTAACACAAGTGCGAAAAGTGGTTTTTCAACACTAACACAAGTGCGAAAAGTGGTTTTGCCACACTAATACAAGTGCAAAAGTGGTTTCCTGCACCAACACAAGTGCGAAAAGTGGTTTTTCAACACTAACACAAGTGCGAAGAGTGGTTTTTCAACACTAACACAAGTGTGAAAAGTGGTTTTTCCACACTAATACAAGTGCAAAAGTGGTATCCTGCACCAACACAAGTGCGAAAAGTGGTTTTTCAACACTAACACAAGTGCGAAAAGTGGTTTTTCATCACTATCACAAGTGCAAAAAGTGTTTTTTCCACACTTATACAAGTGCAAAAGTGGTTTCCTGCACTAACACAAGTGCGAAAAGTGGTTTTTCAACACTAACGCAAGTGCGAAAAGTGGTTTTTCAACACTAACAGAAGTGCGAAAAGTGGTTTTTCCACACTAATACAAGTGCAAAAGTGGTTTCCTGCACCAACACAAGTGCGAAAAGTGGTTTTTCAACACTAACAAGTGCGAAAAGTGGTTTTTCAACACTAACACAAGTGCGAAAAGTGGTTTTTCCACACTAATACAAGTGCAAAAGTGGTATCCTGCACCAACACGTGCGAAAAGTGGTTTTTCAACACTAACACAAGTGCGAAAAGTGGTTTTTCAACACTATCACAAGTGCAAAAAGTGTTTTTTCCACACTAATACAAGTGCAAAAGTGGTTTCCTGCACCAACACAAGTGCGAAAAGTGGTTTTTCAACACTAACACAAGTGCGAAAAGTGGTTTTTCAACACTAACACAAGTGCGAAAAGTGTTTTTTCCACACTAATACAAGTGCAAAAGTGGTTTGCTGCACCAACACAAGTGCGAAAAGTGGTTTTTCAACACTAACACAAGTGCGAAAAGTGGTTTTTCAACACTAACACAAGTGCGAAAAGTGGTTTTTCCACACTAATACAAGTGCAAAAGTGGTTTCCTGCACCAACACAAGTGCGAAAAGTGGTTTTTCAACACTAACACAAGTGCGAAAAGTGGTTTTTGAACACTATCACAAGTGCAAAAAGTGTTTTTTCCACACTAATACAAGTGCAAAAGTGGTTTCCTGCACCAACACAAGTGCGAAAAGTGGTTTTTCAACACTATCACAAGTGCGAAAAGTGGTTTTTCAACACTAACACAAGTGCGAAAAGTGGTTTTTCCACACTAATACAAGTGCAAAAGTGGTTTCCTGCACCAACACAAGTGCGAAAAGTGGTTTTTCAACACTAACACAAGTGCGAAAAGTGCTTTTTCAACACTATCACAAGTGCAAAAAGTGTTTTTTCCACACTAATACAAGTGCAAAAGTGGTTTCCTGCACCAACACAAGTGCGAAAAGTGGTTTTTCTACACTAACACAAGTGCGAAAAGTGGTTTTTCAACACTAACACAAGTGCGAAAAGTGGTTTTTCAACAATAACACAAGTGCGAAAAGTGGTTTTTCCACATTAATACAAGTGCAAAAGTGGTTTCCTGCACCAACACAAGTGCGAAAAGTGGTTTTTCAACACTAACACAAGTGCGAAAAGTGGTTTTTCAACACTAACACAAGTGCGAAAAGTGGTTTTTCCACACTAATACAAGTGCAAAAGTGGTATCCTGCACCAACACAAGTGCGAAAAGTGGTTTTTCAACACTAACACAAGTGCGAAAAGTGGTTTTTCAACACTATCACAAGTGCAAAAAGTGTTTTTTCCACACTAATACAAGTGCAAAAGTGGTTTCCTGCACCAACACAAGTGCGAAAAGTGGTTTTTCAACACTAACACAAGTGCGAAAAGTGGTTTTTCAACACTAACACAAGTGCGAAAAGTGTTTTTTCCACACTAATACAAGTGCAAAAGTGGTTTCCTGCACCAAAACAAGTGCGAAAAGTGGTTTTTCAATGCTAACACAAGTGCGAAAAGTGGTTTTTCAACACTAACACAAGTGCGAAAAGTGGTTTTTCAACACTAACACAAGTGCGAAAAGTGGTTTTTCCACACTAATACAAGTGCAAAAGTGGTTTCCTGCACCAACACAAGTGCGAAAAGTGGTTTTTCAACATTAACACAAGTGCGAAAAGTGGTTTTTGAACACTATCACAAGTGCAAAAAGTGTTTTTTCCACACTAATACAAGTGCAAAAGTGGTTTCCTGCACCAACACAAGTGCGAAAAGTGGTTTTTCAACACTATCACAAGTGCGAAAAGTGGTTTTTCAACACTATCACAAGTGCAAAAAGTGTTTTTTCCACACTAATACAAGTGCAAAAGTGGTTTCCTGCACCAACACAAGTGCGAAAGGTGGTTTTTCAACACTAACACAAGTGCGAAAAGTGGTTTTTCAACACTAACACAAGTGCGAAAAGTGGTTTTTCAACACTAACACAAGTGCGAAAAGTGGTTTGTCAACACTATCACAAGTGCAAAAGTGTTTTTTCCACACTAATACAAGTGCAAAAGTGGTTTCCTGCACCAACACAAGTGCGAAAAGTTGTTTTTCAACACTAACACAAGTGCGAAAAGTGGTTTTTCAACACTAACACAAGTGCGAAAAGTGGTTTTTCAACACTATCACAAGCGCAAAAAGTGTTTTTTCCACACTAATACAAGTGCAAAAGTGGTTTCCTGCACCAACACAAGTGCGAAAAGTGATTTTTCAACACTAACACAAGTGCGAAAAGTGGTTTTTCAACACTAACACAAGTGCGAAAAGTGTTTTTTCCACACTAATACAAGTGCAAAAGTGGTTTCCTGCACCAACACAAGTGCGAAAAGTGGTTTTTCAACACTAACACAAGTGCGAAAAGTGGTTTTTCCACACTAATACAAGTGCAAAAGTGGTTTCCTGCACCAACACAAGTGCGAAAAGTGGTTTTTCAACACTAACACAAGTGCGAAAAGTGTTTTTTCCACACTAATACAAGTGCAAAAGTGGTTTCCTGCACCAACACATGTGCGAAAAGTGGTTTTTCAACACTAACACAAGTGCGAAAAGTGGTTTTTCAACACTAACACAAGTGCGAAAAGTGTTTTTTCCACACTAATACAAGTGCAAAAGTGGTTTCCTGCACCAACACAAGTGCGAAAAGTGGTTTTTCAACACTAACACAAGTGCGAAAAGTGGTTTTTCAACACTATCACAAGTGCAAAAAGTGTTTTTTCCACACTAATACAAGTGCAAAAGTGGTTTCCAGCACCAACACAAGTGCGAAATGTGGTTTTTCAACACTAACACAAGTGCGAAAAGTGGTTTTGCAACACTAACACAAGTGCGAAAAGTGGTTTTTCAACACTAACACAAGTGCGAAAAGTGGTTTTTCCACACGAATACAAGTGCAAAAGTTGTTTCCTGCACCAACACAAGTGCGAAAAGTGGTTTTTCAACACTAACACAAGTGCGAAAAGTGGTTTTTCAACACTAACACAAGTGCGAAGAGTGGTTTTTCAACACTAACACAAGTGCGAAAAGTGGTTTTTCCACACTAATACAAGTGCAAAAGTGGTATCCTGCACCAACACAAGTGCGAAAAGTGGTTTTTCAACACTAACACAAGTGCGAAAAGTGGTTTTTGAACACTATCACAAGTGCGAAAAGTGGTTTTTCCACACTAATACAAGTGCAAAAGTGGTTTCCTGCACCAACACAAGAGCGAAAAGTGGTTTTTCAACACTAACACAAGTGCGAAAAGTGCTTTTCAACACTATCACAAGTGCAAAAAGTGTTTTTTCCACACTAATACAAGTGCAAAAGTGGTTTCCTGCACCAACACAAGTGCGAAAAGTGGTTTTTCAACACTAACACAAGTGCGAAAAGTGGTTTTTCAACACTAACACAAGTGCGAAAAGTGTTTTTTCAACACTATCACAAGTGCGAAAAGTGGTTTTCCACATTAATACAAGTGCAAAAGTGGTTTCCTGCACGCACACAAGTGCGAAAAGTGGTTTTTCAACACTAACACAAGTGCCAAAAGTGGTTTTTCAACACTATCACAAGTGCAAAAAGTGTTTTTTCCACACTAATACAAGTGCAAAAGTGGTTTCCTGCACCAACACATGTGCGAAAAGTGGTTTTTCAACACTAACACAAGTGCGAAAAGTGGTTTTTCAACACTAACACAAGTGCGAAAAGTGGTTTTTCCACACTAATACAAGTGCAAAAGTGGTTTCCTGCACCAACACAAGTGCGAAAAGTGGTTTTTCAACACTAACACAAGTGCGAAAAGTGGTTTTTCAACACTATCACAAGTGCAAAAAGTGTTTTTTCCACACTAATACAAGTGCAAAAGTGGTTTCCTGCACCAACACAAGTGCGAAATGTGGTTTTTCAACACTAACACAAGTGCGAAAAGTGGTTTTTCAACACTAACACAAGTGCGAAAAGTGGTTTTTCCACACTAATACAAGTGCAAAAGTTGTTTCCTGCACCAACACAAGTGCGAAAAGTGGTTTTTCAACACTAACACAAGTGCGAAAAGTGGTTTTTCATCACTATCACAAGTGCAAAAAGTGTTTTTTCCACACTAATACAAGTGCAAAAGTGGTTTCCTGCACTAACACAAGTGCGAAAAGTGGTTTTTCAACACTAACGCAAGTGCGAAAAGTGGTTTTTCAACACTAACAGAAGTGTGAAAAGTGGTTTTTCCACACTAATACAAGTGCAAAAGTGGTTTCCTGCACCAACACAAGTGCGAAAAGTGGTTTTTCAACACTAACAAGTGCGAAAAGTGGTTTTTCAACACTAACACAAGTGCGAAAAGTGGTTTTTCCACACTAATACAAGTGCAAAAGTGGTATCCTGCACCAACACGTGCGAAAAGTGGTTTTTCAACACTAACACAAGTGCGAAAAGTGGTTTTTCAACACTATCACAAGTGCAAAAAGTGTTTTTTCCACACTAATACAAGTGCAAAAGTGGTTTCCTGCACCAACACAAGTGCGAAAAGTGGTTTTTCAACACTAACACAAGTGCGAAAAGTGGTTTTTCAACACTAACACAAGTGCGAAAAGTGTTTTTTCCACACTAATACAAGTGCAAAAGTGGTTTCCTGCACCAACACAAGTGCGAAAAGTGGTTTTTCAACACTAACACAAGTGCGAAAAGTGGTTTTTCAACACTAACACAAGTGCGAAAAGTGGTTTTTCAACACTAACACAAGTGCGAAAAGTGGTTTTTCCACACTAATACAAGTGCAAAAGTGGTTTCCTGCACCAACACAAGTGCGAAAAGTGGTTTTTCAACACTAACACAAGTGCGAAAAGTGGTTTTTGAACACTATCACAAGTGCAAAAAGTGTTTTTTCCACACTAATACAAGTGCAAAAGTGGTTTCCTGCACCAACACAAGTGCGAAAAGTGGTTTTTCAACACTATCACAAGTGCGAAAAGTGGTTTTTCAACACTAACACAAGTGCGAAAAGTGGTTTTTCCACACTAATACAAGTGCAAAAGTGGTTTCCTGCACCAACACAAGTGCGAAAAGTGGTTTTTCAACACTAACACAAGTGCGAAAAGTGCTTTTTCAACACTATCACAAGTGCAAAAAGTGTTTTTTCCACACTAATACAAGTGCAAAAGTGGTTTCCTGCACCAACACAAGTGCGAAAAGTGGTTTTTCTACACTAACACAAGTGCGAAAAGTGGTTTTTCAACACTAACACAAGTGCGAAAAGTGGTTTTTCAACAATAACACAAGTGCGAAAAGTGGTTTTTTCCACATTAATACAAGTGCAAAAAGTGGTTTCCTGCACCAACACAAGTGCGAAAAGTGGTTTTTCAACACTAACACAAGTGCGAAAAGTGGTTTTTCAACACTAACACAAGTGCGAAAAGTGGTTTTTCCACACTAATACAAGTGCAAAAGTGGTATCCTGCACCAACACAAGTGCGAAAAGTGGTTTTTCAACACTAACACAAGTGCGAAAAGTGGTTTTTCAACACTATCACAAGTGCAAAAAGTGTTTTTTCCACACTAATACAAGTGCAAAAGTGGTTTCCTGCACCAACACAAGTGCGAAAAGTGGTTTTTCAACACTAACACAAGTGCGAAAAGTGGTTTTTCAACACTAACACAAGTGCGAAAAGTGTTTTTTCCACACTAATACAAGTGCAAAAGTGGTTTCCTGCACCAACACAAGTGCGAAAAGTGGTTTTTCAACACTAACACAAGTGCGAAAAGTGGTTTTTTCAACACTAACACAAGTGCGAAAAGTGGTTTTTTCAACACTAACACAAGTGCGAAAAGTGGTTTTTCCACACTAATACAAGTGCAAAAGTGGTTTCCTGCACCAACACAAGTGCGAAAAGTGGTTTTTCAACACTAACACAAGTGCGAAAAGTGGTTTTTGAACACTATCACAAGTGCAAAAAGTGTTTTTTCCACACTAATACAAGTGCAAAAGTGGTTTCCTGCACCAACACAAGTGCGAAAAGTGGTTTTTCAACACTATCACAAGTGCGAAAAGTGGTTTTTCAACACTAACACAAGTGCGAAAAGTGGTTTTTCCACACTAATACAAGTGCAAAAGTGGTTTCCTGCACCAACACAAGTGCGAAAAGTGGTTTTTCAACACTAACACAAGTGCGGAAAGTGCTTTTTCAACACTATCACAAGTGCAAAAAGTGTTTTTCCCACACTAATACAAGTGCAAAAGTGGTTTCCTGCACCAACACAAGTGCGAAAAGTGGTTTTTCTACACTAACACAAGTGCGAAAAGTGGTTTTTCAACACTAACACAAGTGCGAAAAGTGGTTTTTCAACACTAACACAAGTGCGAAAAGTGGTTTTTCAACACTAACACAAGTGCGAAAAGTGGTTTTTCCACATTAATACAAGTGCAAAAGTGGTTTCCTGCACCAACACAAGTGCGAAAAGTGGTTTTCAACACTAACACAAGTGCGAAAAGTGGTTTTTCAACACTATCACAAGTGCAAAAAGTGTTTTTTCCACACTAATACAAGTGCAAAAGTGGTTTCCTGCACCAACACAAGTGCGAAATGTGGTTTTTCAACACTAACACAAGTGCGAAAAGTGGTTTTTCAACACTAACACAAGTGCGAAAAGTGGTTTTTCCACACTAATACAAGTGCAAAAGTTGTTTCCTGCACCAACACAAGTGCGAAAAGTGGTTTTTCAACACTAACACAAGTGCGAAAAGTGGTTTTTCATCACTATCACAAGTGCAAAAAGTGTTTTTTCCACACTAATACAAGTGCAAAAGTGGTTTCCTGCACTAACACAAGTGCGAAAAGTGGTTTTTCAACACTAACACAAGTGCGAAAAGTGGTTTTTCCACACTAATACAAGTGCAAAAGTGGTTTCCTGCACCAACACAAGTGCGAAAAGTGGTTTTTCAACACTAACACAAGTGCGAAGAGTGGTTTTCAACACTAACACAAGTGCGAAAAGTGGTTTTTCCACACTAATACAAGTGCAAAAGTGGTATCCTGCACCAACACAAGTGCGAAAAGTGGTTTTTCAACACTAACACAAGTGCGAAAAGTGGTTTTTCATCACTATCACAAGTGCAAAAAGTGTTTTTTCCACACTAATACAAGTGCAAAAGTGGTTTCCTGCACTAACACAAGTGCGAAAAGTGGTTTTTCAACACTAACGCAAGTGCGAAAAGTGGTTTTTCTACACTAACAGAAGTGCGAAAAGTGGTTTTTTCCACACTAATACAAGTGCAAAAGTGGTTTCCTGCACCAACACAAGTGCGAAAAGTGGTTTTTCAACACTAACAAGTGCGAAAAGTGGTTTTTCAACACTAACACAAGTGCGAAAAGTGGTTTTTCCACACTAATACAAGTGCAAAAGTGGTATCCTGCACCAACACGTGCGAAAAGTGGTTTTTCAACACTAACACAAGTGCGAAAAGTGGTTTTTCAACACTATCACAAGTGCAAAAAGTGTTTTTTCCACACTAATACAAGTGCAAAAGTGGTTTCCTGCACCAACACAAGTGCGAAAAGTGGTTTTTCAACACTAACACAAGTGCGAAAAGTGGTTTTTCAACACTAACACAAGTGCGAAAAGTGTTTTTTCCACACTAATACAAGTGCAAAAGTGGTTTCCTGCACCAACACAAGTGCGAAAAGTGGTTTTTCAACACTAACACAAGTGCGAAAAGTGGTTTTTCAACACTAACACAAGTGCGAAAAGTGGTTTTTCAACACTAACACAAGTGCGAAAAGTGGTTTTTCCACACTAATACAAGTGCAAAAGTGGTTTCCTGCACCAACACAAGTGCGAAAAGTGGTTTTTCAACACTAACACAAGTGCGAAAAGTGGTTTTTGAACACTATCACAAGTGCAAAAAGTGTTTTTTCCACACTAATACAAGTGCAAAAGTGGTTTCCTGCACCAACACAAGTGCGAAAAGTGGTTTTTCAACACTATCACAAGTGCGAAAAGTGGTTTTTCAACACTAACACAAGTGCGAAAAGTGGTTTTTCCACACTAATACAAGTGCAAAAGTGGTTTCCTGCACCAACACAAGTGCGAAAAGTGGTTTTTCAACACTAACACAAGTGCGAAAAGTGCTTTTTCAACACTATCACAAGTGCAAAAAGTGTTTTTTCCACACTAATACAAGTGCAAAAGTGGTTTCCTGCACCAACACAAGTGCGAAAAGTGGTTTTTCTACACTAACACAAGTGCGAAAAGTGGTTTTTCAACACTAACACAAGTGCGAAAAGTGGTTTTTCAACAATAACACAAGTGCGAAAAGTGGTTTTTCCACATTAATACAAGTGCAAAAGTGGTTTCCTGCACCAACACAAGTGCGAAAAGTGGTTTTTCAACACTAACACAAGTGCGAAAAGTGGTTTTTCAACACTAACACAAGTGCGAAAAGTGGTTTTTCCACACTAATACAAGTGCAAAAGTGGTATCCTGCACCAACACAAGTGCGAAAAGTGGTTTTTTCAACACTAACACAAGTGCGAAAAGTGGTTTTTCAACACTATCACAAGTGCAAAAAGTGTTTTTTCCACACTAATACAAGTGCAAAAGTGGTTTCCTGCACCAACACAAGTGCGAAAAGTGGTTTTTCAACACTAACACAAGTGCGAAAAGTGGTTTTTCAACACTAACACAAGTGCGAAAAGTGTTTTTTCCACACTAATACAAGTGCAAAAGTGGTTTCCTGCACCAACACAAGTGCGAAAAGTGGTTTTTCAACACTAACACAAGTGCGAAGAGTGGTTTTCAACACTAACACAAGTGCGAAAAGTGGTTTTTCCACACTAATACAAGTGCAAAAGTGGTATCCTGCACCAACACAAGTGCGAAAAGTGGTTTTTCAACACTAACACAAGTGCGAAAAGTGGTTTTTCATCACTATCACAAGTGCAAAAAGTGTTTTTTCCACACTAATACAAGTGCAAAAGTGGTTTCCTGCACTAACACAAGTGCGAAAAGTGGTTTTTCAACACTAACGCAAGTGCGAAAAGTGGTTTTTCTACACTAACAGAAGTGCGAAAAGTGGTTTTTCCACACTAATACAAGTGCAAAAGTGGTTTCCTGCACCAACACAAGTGCGAAAAGTGGTTTTTCAACACTAACAAGTGCGAAAAGTGGTTTTTCAACACTAACACAAGTGCGAAAAGTGGTTTTTCCACACTAATACAAGTGCAAAAGTGGTATCCTGCACCAACACGTGCGAAAAGTGGTTTTTCAACACTAACACAAGTGCGAAAAGTGGTTTTTCAACACTATCACAAGTGCAAAAAGTGTTTTTTCCACACTAATACAAGTGCAAAAGTGGTTTCCTGCACCAACACAAGTGCGAAAAGTGGTTTTTCAACACTAACACAAGTGCGAAAAGTGGTTTTTCAACACTAACACAAGTGCGAAAAGTGTTTTTTCCACACTAATACAAGTGCAAAAGTGGTTTCCTGCACCAACACAAGTGCGAAAAGTGGTTTTTCAACACTAACACAAGTGCGAAAAGTGGTTTTTCAACACTAAAACAAGTGCGAAAATTGGTTTTTCAACACTAACACAAGTGCGAAAAGTGGTTTTTCCACACTAATACAAGTGCAAAAGTGGTTTCCTGCACCAACACAAGTGCGAAAAGTGGTTTTTCAACACTAACACAAGTGCGAAAAGTGGTTTTTGAACACTATCACAAGTGCAAAAAGTGTTTTTTCCACACTAATACAAGTGCAAAAGTGGTTTCCTGCACCAACACAAGTGCGAAAAGTGGTTTTTCAACACTATCACAAGTGCGAAAAGTGGTTTTTCAACACTAACACAAGTGCGAAAAGTGGTTTTTCCACACTAATACAAGTGCAAAAGTGGTTTCCTGCACCAACACAAGTGCGAAAAGTGGTTTTTCAACACTAACACAAGTGCGAAAAGTGCTTTTTCAACACTATCACAAGTGCAAAAAGTGTTTTTTCCACACTAATACAAGTGCAAAAGTGGTTTCCTGCACCAACACAAGTGCGAAAAGTGGTTTTTCTACACTAACACAAGTGTGAAAAGTGGTTTTTCAACACTAACACAAGTGCGAAAAGTGGTTTTTCAACAATAACACAAGTGCGAAAAGTGGTTTTTCCACATTAATACAAGTGCAAAAGTGGTTTCCTGCACCAACACAAGTGCGAAAAGTGGTTTTTCAACACTAACACAAGTGCGAAAAGTGGTTTTTCAACACTAACGCAAGTGCGAAAAGTGGTTTTTCCACACTAATACAAGTGCAAAAGTGGTATCCTGCACCAACACAAGTGCGAAAAGTGGTTTTTCAACACTAACACAAGTGCGAAAAGTGGTTTTTCAACACTATCACAAGTGCAAAAAGTGTTTTTTCCACACTAATACAAGTGCAAAAGTGGTTTCCTGCACCAACACAAGTGCGAAAAGTGGTTTTTCAACACTAACACAAGTGCGAAAAGTGGTTTTTCAACACTAACACAAGTGCGAAAAGTGTTTTTTCCACACTAATACAAGTGCAAAAGTGGTTTCCTGCACCAACACAAGTGCGAAAAGTGGTTTTTCAACACTAACACAAGTGCGAAAAGTGGTTTTTCAACACTAACACAAGCGCGAAAAGTGGTTTTTCAACACTAACACAAGTGCGAAAAGTGGTTTTTCCACACTAATACAAGTGCAAAAGTGGTTTCCTGCACCAACACAAGTGCGAAAAGTGGTTTTTCAACACTAACACAAGTGCGAAAAGTGGTTTTTGAACACTATCACAAGTGCAAAAAGTGTTTTTTCCACACTAATACAAGTGCAAAAGTGGTTTCCTGCACCAACACAAGTGCGAAAAGTGGTTTTTCAACACTATCACAAGTGCGAAAAGTGGTTTTTCCACACTAATACAAGTGCAAAAGTGGTTTCCTGCACCAACACAAGTGCGAAAAGTGGTTTTTCAACACTAACACAAGTGCGAAAAGTGCTTTTTCAACACTATCACAAGTGCAAAAAGTGTTTTTTCCACACTAATACAAGTGCAAAAGTGGTTTCCTGCACCAACACAAGTGCGAAAAGTGGTTTTTCTACACTAACACAAGTGCGAAAAGTGGTTTTTCAACACTAACACAAGTGCGAAAAGTGGTTTTTCAACACTAACACAAGTGCGAAAAGTGGTTTTTCAACACTAACACAAGTGCGAAAAGTGGTTTTTCCACATTAATACAAGTGCAAAAGTGGTTTCCTGCACCAACACAAGTGCGAAAAGTGGTTTTCAACACTAACACAAGTGCGAAAAGTGGTTTTTCAACACTATCACAAGTGCAAAAAGTGTTTTTTCCACACTAATACAAGTGCAAAAGTGGTTTCCTGCACCAACACAAGTGCGAAATGTGGTTTTTCAACACTAACACAAGTGCGAAAAGTGGTTTTTCAACACTAACACAAGTGCGAAAAGTGGTTTTTCCACACTAATACAAGTGCAAAAGTTGTTTCCTGCACCAACACAAGTGCGAAAAGTGGTTTTTCAACACTAACACAAGTGCGAAAAGTGGTTTTTCATCACTATCACAAGTGCAAAAAGTGTTTTTTCCACACTAATACAAGTGCAAAAGTGGTTTCCTGCACTAACACAAGTGCAAAAAGTGGTTTTTCAACACTAACACAAGTGCGAAAAGTGGTTTTTCCACACTAATACAAGTGCAAATGTGGTTTCCTGCACCAACACAAGTGCGAAAAGTGGTTTTTCAACACTAACACAAGTGCGAAGAGTGGTTTTTCAACACTAACACAAGTGCGAAAAGTGGTTTTTCCACACTAATACAAGTGCAAAAGTGGTATCCTGCACCAACACAAGTGCGAAAAGTGGTTTTTCAACACTAACACAAGTGCGAAAAGTGGTTTTTCAACATTATCACAGGTGCAAAAAGTGTTTTTTCCACACTAATACAAGTGCAAAAGTGGTTTCCTGCACCAACACAAGTGCGAAAAGTGGTTTTTCAACACTAACACAAGTGCGAAAAGTGGTTTTTCAACACTAACACAAGTGCGAAAAGTGGTTTTTCAACACTAACACAAGTGCGAAAAGTGTTTTTTCCACACTAATACAAGTGCAAAAGTGGTTTCCTGCACCAACACATGTGCGAAAAGTGGTTTTTCAACACTAACACAAGTGCGAAAAGTGGTTTTTCAACACTAACACAAGTGCGAAAAGTGGTTTTTCAACACTAACACAAGTGCGAAAAGTGGTTTTTCAACACTAACACAAGTGCGAAAAGTGTTTTTTCCACACTAATACAAGTGCAAAAGTGGTTCCTGCACCAACACATGTGCGAAAAGTGGTTTTTCAACACTAACACAAGTGCGAAAAGTGGTTTTTCAACACTAACACAAGTGCGAAAAGTGGTTTTTCCACATTAATACAAGTGCAAAAGTGGTTTCCTGCACCAACACAAGTGCGAAAAGTGGTTTTTCAACACTAACACAAGTGCGAAAAGTGGTTTTTCAACACTATCACAAGTGCAAAAAGTGTTTTTCCACACTAATACAAGTGCAAAAGTGGTTTCCTGCACCAACACAAGTGCGAAATGTGGTTTTTCAACACTAACACAAGTGCGAAAAGTGGTTTTTCAACACTAACACAAGTGCGAAAAGTGGTTTTTCCACACTAATACAAGTGCAAAAGTTGTTTCCTGCACCAACACAAGTGCGAAAAGTGGTTTTTCAACACTAACACAAGTGCGAAAAGTAGTTTTTCATCACTATCACAAGTGCAAAAAGTGTTTTTTCCACACTAATACAAGTGCAAAAGTGGTTTCCTGCACTAACACAAGTGCGAAAAGTGGTTTTTCAACACTAACACAAGTGCGAAAAGTGGTTTTTCCACACTAATACAAGTGCAAAAGTGGTTTCCTGCACCAACACAAGTGCGAAAAGTGGTTTTTCAACACTAACACAAGTGCGAAAAGTGGTTTTTCAACACTAACACAAGTGCGAAAAGTGGTTTTTCCACACTAATACAAGTGCAAAAGTGGTATCCTGCACCAACACAAGTGCGAAAAGTGGTTTTTCAACACTAACACAAGTGCGAAAAGTGGTTTTTCAACATTATCACAAGTGCAAAAAGTGTTTTTTCCACACTAATACAAGTGCAAAAGTGGTTTCCTGCACCAACACAAGTGCGAAAAGTGGTTTTTCAACACTAACACAAGTGCGAAAAGTGGTTTTTCAACACTAACACAAGTGCGAAAAGTGGTTTTTCAACACTAACACAAGTGCGAAAAGTGTTTTTTCCACACTAATACAAGTGCAAAAGTGGTTTCCTGCACCAACACAAGTGCGAAAAGTGGTTTTTCAACACTAACACAAGTGCGAAAAGTGGTTTTTCAACACTAACACAAGTGCGAAAAGTGGTTTTTCAACACTAACTCAAGTGCGAAAAGTGGTTTGTCAACACTATCACAAGTGCAAAAGTGTTTTTTCCACACTAATACAAGTGCAAAAGTGGTTTCCTGCACCAACACAAGTGCGAAAAGTGGTTTTTCAACACTAACACAAGTGCGAAAAGTGGTTTTTCAACACTAACACAAGTGCGAAAAGTGGTTTTTCAACACTATCACAAGTGCAAAAAGTGTTTTTTCCACACTAATACACCACACTAATACAAGTGCAAAAGTGGTTTCCTGCACAAACACAAGTGCGAAAGGTGGTTTTTCAACACTAACACAAGTGCGAAAAGTGGTTTTTCAACACTAACACAAGTGCGAAAAGTGTTTTTTCCACACTAATACAAGTGCAAAAGTGGTTTCCTGCACCAACACAAGTGCGAAAAGTGGTTTTTCAACACTAACACAAGTGCAAAAAGTGGTTTTTCCACACTAATACAAGTGCAAAAGTGGTTTCCTGCACCAACACAAGTGCGAAAAGTGGTTTTTCAACACTAACACAAGTGCGAAAAGTGTTTTTTCCACACTAATACAAGTGCAAAAGTGGTTTCCTGCACCAACACATGTGCGAAAAGTGGTTTTTCAACACTAACACAAGTGCGAAAAGTGGTTTTTCAACACTAACACAAGTGCGAAAAGTGTTTTTTCCACACTAATACAAGTGCAAAAGTGGTTTCCTGCACCAACACAAGTGCGAAAAGTGGTTTTTCAACACTAACACAAGTGCGAAAAGTGGTTTTTCAACACTAATACAAGTGCAAAAGTGGTTTCCAGCACCAACACAAGTGCGAAATGTGGTTTTTCAACACTAACACAAGTGCAAAAAGTGGTTTTGCAGCACTAACACAAGTGCGAAAAGTGGTTTTTCCACACGAATACAAGTGCAAAAGTTGTTTCCTGCACCAACACCAGTGCGAAAAGTGGTTTTTCAACACTAACACAAGTGCGAAAAGTGGTTTTTCAACACTATCACAAGTGCAAAAAGTGTTTTTTCCACACTAATACAAGTGCAAAAGTGGTTTCCTGCACCAACACAAGTGCGAAAAGTGGTTTTTCAACACTAACATAAGTGTGAAAAGTGGTTTTTCCACACTAATACAAGTGCAAAAGTGGTTTCCTGCACCAACACAAGTGCGAAAAGTAGTTTTTCAACACTAACACAAGTGCGAAAAGTGGTTTTTCAACACTATCACAAGTGCAAAAAGTGTTTTTTCCACACTAATACAAGTGCAAAAGTGGTTTCCTGCACCAACACAAGTGCGAAAAGTGGTTTTTCAACACTAACACAAGTGCGAAAAGTGGTTTTTCAACACTAACACAAGTGCGAAAAGTGGTTTTTCAACACTAACACAAGTGCAAAAAGTGGTTTTTCAACACTAACACAAGTGCAAAAAGTGGTTTTTCCACACTAATACAAGTGCAAAAGTGGTATCCTGCAGCAACACAAGTGCGAAAAGTGGTTTTTCAACACTAACACAAGTGCGAAAAGTGGTTTTTGACACTATCACAAGTGCAAAAAGTGTTTTTTCCACACTAATACAAGTGCAAAAGTGGTTTCTTGCACCAACACAAGTGCGAAAAGTGGTTTTTCAACACTAACAAGTGCGAAAAGTGGTTTTTCAACACTAATACAAGTGCAAAAGTGGTTTCCTGCACCAACACAAGTGCGAAAAGTGGTTTTTCAACACTAACACAAGTGTGAAAAGTGGTTTTTCAACACTATCACAAGTGCAAAAAGTGTTTTTTCCACACTAATACAAGTGCAAAAGTGGTTTCCTGCAACAACACAAGTGCGAAAAGTGGTTTTTCAACACTAACACAAGTGCGAAAAGTGGTTTTTCAACACTAACACAAGTGCGAAAAGTGGTTTTTCAACACTAACACAAGTGCGAAAAGTGGTTTTTCCACATTAATACAAGTGCAAAAGTGGTTTCCTGCACCAACACAAGTGCGAAAAGTGGTTTTTCAACACTAACACAAGTGCCAAAAGTGGTTTTTCAACACTATCACAAGTGCAAAAAGTGTTTTTTCCACACTAATACAATTGCAAAAGTGGTTTCCTGCACCAACACATGTGCGAAAAGTGGTTTTTCAACACTAACACAAGTGCGAAAAGTGGTTTTTCCACACTAATACAAGTGCAAAAGTGGTTTCCTGCACCAACACAAGTGCGAAAAGTGGTTTTTCAACACTAACACAAGTGCGAAAAGTGGTTTTTGAACACTATCACAAGTGCAAAAAGTGTTTTTTCCACACGAATACAAGTGCAAAAGTGGTTTCCTGCACCAACACAAGTGCGAAAAGTGGTTTTTCAACACTATCACAAGTGCGAAAAGTGGTTTTTCAACACTAACACAAGTGCGAAAAGTGGTTTTTCCACACTAATACAAGTGCAAAAGTGGTTTCCTGCACCAACACAAGTGCAAAAAGTGGTTTTTCAACACTAACACAAGTGCGAAAAGTGCTTTTTCAACACTATCACAAGTGCAAAAAGTGTTTTTTCCACACTAATACAAGTGCAAAAGTGGTTTCCTGCACCAACACAAGTGCGAAAAGTGGTTTTTCTACACTAACACAAGTGCGAAAAGTGGTTTTTCAACACTAACACAAGTGCGAAAAGTGGTTTTTCAACACTAACACAAGTGCGAAAAGTGGTTTTTCAACACTAACACAAGTGCGAAAAGTGGTTTTTCCACATTAATACAAGTGCAAAAGTGGTTTCCTGCACCAACACAAGTGCGAAAAGTGGTTTTCAACACTAACACAAGTGCGAAAAGTGGTTTTTCAACACTATCACAAGTGCAAAAAGTGTTTTTTCCACACTAATACAAGTGCAAAAGTGGTTTCCTGCACCAACACAAGTGCGAAATGTGGTTTTTCAACACTAACACAAGTGCGAAAAGTGGTTTTTCAACACTAACACAAGTGCGAAAAGTGGTTTTTCCACACTAATACAAGTGCAAAAGTTGTTTCCTGCACCAACACAAGTGCGAAAAGTGGTTTTTCAACACTAACACAAGTGCGAAAAGTGGTTTTTCATCACTATCACAAGTGCAAAAAGTGTTTTTTCCACACTAATACAAGTGCAAAAGTGGTTTCCTGCACTAACACAAGTGCGAAAAGTGGTTTTTCAACACTAACACAAGTGCAAAAAGTGGTTTTTCCACACTAATACAAGTGCAAAAGTGGTTTCCTGCACCAACACAAGTGCGAAAAGTGGTTTTTCAACACTAACACAAGTGCGAAGAGTGGTTTTTCAACACTAACACAAGTGCGAAAAGTGGTTTTTCCACACTAATACAAGTGCAAAAGTGGTATCCTGCACCAACACAAGTGCGAAAAGTGGTTTTTCAACACTAACACAAGTGCGAAAAGTGGTTTTTCAACATTATCACAGGTGCAAAAAGTGTTTTTTCCACACTAATACAAGTGCAAAAGTGGTTTCCTGCACCAACACAAGTGCGAAAAGTGGTTTTTCAACACTAACACAAGTGCGAAAAGTGGTTTTTCAACACTAACACAAGTGCGAAAAGTGGTTTTTCAACACTAACACAAGTGCGGAAAGTGTTTTTTCCACACTAATACAAGTGCAAAAGTGGTTTCCTGCACCAACACATGTGCGAAAAGTGGTTTTTCAACACTAACACAAGTGCGAAAAGTGGTTTTTCAACACTAACACAAGTGCGAAAAGTGGTTTTTCAACACTAACACAAGTGCGAAAAGTGGTTTTTCAACACTAACACAAGTGCGAAAAGTGTTTTTTCCACACTAATACAAGTGCAAAAGTGGTTCCTGCACCAACACATGTGCGAAAAGTGGTTTTTCAACACTAACACAAGTGCGAAAAGTGGTTTTTCAACACTAACACAAGTGCGAAAAGTGGTTTTTCCACATTAATACAAGTGCAAAAGTGGTATCCTGCACCAACACAAGTGCGAAAAGTGGTTTTTCAACACTAACACAAGTGCGAAAAGTGGTTTTTCAACATTATCACAGGTGCAAAAAGTGTTTTTTCCACACTAATACAAGTGCAAAAGTGGTTTCCTGCACCAACACAAGTGCGAAAAGTGGTTTTTCAACACTAACACAAGTGCGAAAAGTGGTTTTTCAACACTAACACAAGTGCGAAAAGTGGTTTTTCAACACTAACACAAGTGCGGAAAGTGTTTTTTCCACACTAATACAAGTGCAAAAGTGGTTTCCTGCACCAACACATGTGCGAAAAGTGGTTTTTCAACACTAACACAAGTGCGAAAAGTGGTTTTTCAACACTAACACAAGTGCAAAAAGTGTTTTTTCCACACTAATACAAGTGCAAAAGTGGTTTCCTGCACTAACACAAGTGCGAAAAGTGGTTTTTCAACACTAACACAAGTGCAAAAAGTGGTTTTTCCACACTAATACAAGTGCAAAAGTGGTTTCCTGCACCAACACAAGTGCGAAAAGTGGTTTTTCAACACTAACACAAGTGCGAAGAGTGGTTTTTCAACACTAACACAAGTGCGAAAAGTGTTTTTTCCACACTAATACAAGTGCAAAAGTGGTATCCTGCACCAACACAAGTGCGAAAAGTGGTTTTTCAACACTAACACAAGTGCGAAAAGTGGTTTTTCAACATTATCACAGGTGCAAAAAGTGTTTTTTCCACACTAATACAAGTGCAAAAGTGGTTTCCTGCACCAACACAAGTGCGAAAAGTGGTTTTTCAACACTAACACAAGTGCGAAAAGTGGTTTTTCAACACTAACACAAGTGCGAAAAGTGGTTTTTCAACACTAACACAAGTGCGGAAAGTGTTTTTTCCACACTAATACAAGTGCAAAAGTGGTTTCCTGCACCAACACATGTGCGAAAAGTGGTTTTTCAACACTAACACAAGTGCGAAAAGTGGTTTTTCAACACTAACACAAGTGCGAAAAGTGGTTTTTCAACACTAACACAAGTGCGAAAAGTGGTTTTTCAACACTAACACAAGTGCGAAAAGTGTTTTTTCCACACTAATACAAGTGCAAAAGTGGTTCCTGCACCAACACATGTGCGAAAAGTGGTTTTTCAACACTAACACAAGTGCGAAAAGTGGTTTTTCAACACTAACACAAGTGCGAAAAGTGGTTTTTCCACATTAATACAAGTGCAAAAGTGGTTTCCTGCACCAACACAAGTGCGAAAAGTGGTTTTTCAACACTAACACAAGTGCGAAAAGTGGTTTTTCAACACTATCACAAGTGCAAAAAGTGTTTTTCCACACTAATACAAGTGCAAAAGTGGTTTCCTGCACCAACACAAGTGCGAAATGTGGTTTTTCAACACGAACACAAGTGCGAAAAGTGGTTTTTCAACACTAACACAAGTGCGAAAAGTGGTTTTTCCACACTAATACAAGTGCAAAAGTTGTTTCCTGCACCAACACAAGTGCGAAAAGTGGTTTTTCAACACTAACGCAAGTGCGAAAAGTGGTTTTTCAACACTAACACAAGTGCGAAAAGTGGTTGTTCCACACTAATACAAGTGCAACAGTGGTTTCCTGCACCAAAACAAGTGCGAAAAGTGGTTTCCTGCACCAACACAAGTGCGAAAAGTGGTTTTTCAACACTAACACAAGTGCGAAAAGTGGTTTTTCAACACTAACACAAGTGCGAAAAGTGGTTTTTCCACACTAATACAAGTGCAAAAGTGGTATCCTGCACCAACACAAGTGCGAAAAGTGGTTTTTCAACACTAACACAAGTGCGAAAAGTGGTCTTTGAACAATATCACAAGTGCAAAAAGTGTTTTTTCCACACTAATACAAGTGCAAAAGTGGTTTCCTGCACCAACACAAGTGCGAAAAGTGGTTTTTCAACACAAACACAAGTGCGAAAAGTGGTTTTTCAACACTAACACAAGTGCGAAAAGTGGTTTTTCCACACTAATACAAGTGCAAAAGTGGTTTCCTGCACCAACACAAGGGCGAAAAGTGGTTATTCAACACTAACACAAGTGCGAAAAGTGGTTTTTCAACACTATCACAAGTGCAAAAAGTGTTTTTTCCACACTAATACAAGTGCAAAAGTGGTTTCCTGCACCAACACAAGTGCGAAAAGTGGTTTTTCAACACTAACACAAGTGCGAAAAGTGGTTTTTCAACACTAATACAAGTGCAAAAGTGGTTTACTGCACCAACACAAGTGCGAAAATTGGTTTTTCAACACTAACACAAGTGCGAAAAGTGGTTTTTCAACACTAATACAAGTGCAAAAGTGGTTTCCTGCACAAACACAAGTGCGAAAAGTGGTTTTTCAACACTAACACAAGTGCGAAAAGTGGTTTGTCAACACTATCACAAGTGCAAAAGTGTTTTTTCCACACTAATACAAGTGCAAAAGTGGTTTCCTGCACCAACACAAGTGCGAAAAGTGGTTTTTCAACACTAACGCAAGTGCGAAAAGTGGTTTTTCAACACTAACACAAGTGCGAAAAGTGGTTTTTCAACACTATCACAAGTGCAAAAAGTGTTTTTTCCACACTAATACAAGTGCAAAAGTGGTTTCCTGCACCAACACAAGTGCGAAAAGTGTTTTTTCAACACTAACACAAGTGCAAAAAGTGGTTTTTCAACACTAACACAAGTGTGAAAAGTGGTTTTTCCACACTAATACAAGTGCAAAAGTGGTTTCCTGCACCAACACAAGTGCGAAAAGTAGTTTTTCAACACTAACACAAGTGCGAAAAGTGGTTTTTCAACACTATCACAAGTGCAAAAAGTGTTTTTTCCACACTAATACAAGTGCAAAAGTGGTTTCCTGCACCAATACAAGTGCGAACAGTGGTTTTTCAACACTAACACAAGTGCAAAAAGTCGTTTTTCAACACTAACACAAGTGCGAAAAGTGGTTTTTCAACACTAACACAAGTGCGAAAAGTGGTTTATCCACACTAATACAAGTGCAAAAGTGGTATCCTGCACCAACACAAGTGCGAAAAGTGGTTTTTCAACACTAACACAAGTGCGAAAAGTGGTTTTTGAACACTATCACAAGTGCAAAAAGTGTTTTTTCCACACTAATACAAGTGCAAAAGTGGTTTCTTGCACCAACACAAGTGCGAAAAGTGGTTTTTCAACACTAACACAAGTGCGAAAAGTGGTTTTTCATCACTATCACAAGTGCGAAAAGTGGTTTTGCAACACCAACACAAGTGCGAAAAGTGGTTTTTCAACACTAACACAAGTGCGAAAAGTGGTTTTTCCACACGAATACAAGTGCAAAAGTTGTTTCCTGCACCAACACAAGTGCGAAAAGTGGTTTTTCAACACTAACACAAGTGCGAAAAGTGGTTTTTGAACACTATCACAAGTGCAAAAAGTGTTTTTTCCACACGAATACAAGTGCAAAAGTGGTTTCCTGCACCAACACAAGTGCGAAAAGTGGTTTTTCAACACTAACACAAGTGCGAAAAGTGGTTTTTCAACACTATCACAAGTGCAAAAAGTGTTTTTTCCACACTAATACAAGTGCAAAAGTGGTTTCCTGCACCAACACAAGTGCGAAAAGTGGTTTTTCAACACTAACACAAGTGCGAAAAGTGGTTTTTCAACACTAACACAAGTGCGAAAAGTGTTTTTTCCACACTAATACAAGTGCAAAAGTGGTTTCCTGCACCAACACAAGTGCGAAAAGTGGTTTTTCAACACTAACACAAGTGCGAAAAGTGGTTTTTCAACACTAACACAAGTGCGAAAAGTGGTTTTTCAACACTAACTCAAGTGCGAAAAGTGGTTTTTCCACATTAATACAAGTGCAAAAGTGGTTTCCTGCACCAACACAAGTGCGAAAAGTGGTTTTTCAACACTAACACAAGTGCGAAAAGTGGTTTTTCAACACTATCACAAGTGCAAAAAGTGTTTTTTCCACACTAATACAAGTGCAAAAGTGGTTTCCTGCACCAACACAAGTGCGAAAAGTGGTTTTTCAACACTAACACAAGTGCGAAAAGTGGTTTGTCAACACTATCACAAGTGCAAAAGTGTTTTTTCCACACTAATACAAGTGCAAAAGTGGTTTCCTGCACCAACACAAGTGCGAAAAGTGGTTTTTCAACACTAACACAAGTGCGAAAAGTGGTTTTTCAACACTAACACAAGTGCGAAAAGTGGTTTTTCAACACTATCACAAGTGCAAAAAGTGTTTTTTCCACACTAATACACCACACTAATACAAGTGCAAAAGTGGTTTCCTGCACCAACACAAGTGCGAAAAGTGGTTTTTCAACACTAACACAAGTGCGAAAAGTGGTTTTTCAACACTAACACAAGTGCGAAAAGTGTTTTTTCCACACTAATACAAGTGCAAAAGTGGTTTCCTGCACCAACACAAGTGCGAAAAGTGGTTTTTCAACACTAACACAAGTGCAAAAAGTGTTTTTTCCTGCACCAACACAAGTGCGGAAAGTGGTTTGTCAACACTATCACAAGTGCAAAAGTGTTTTTTCCACACTAATACAAGTGCAAAAGTGGTTTCCTGCACCAACACAAGTGCGAAAAGTGGTTTTTCAACACTAACACAAGTGTGAAAAGTGGTTTTTCAACACTAACACAAGTGCGAAAAGTGGTTTTTCAACACTATCACAAGTGCAAAAAGTGTTTTTTCCACATTAATACAAGTGCAAAAGTGGTTTCCTGCACCAACACATGTGCGAAAATTGGTTTTTCAACACTAACACAAGTGCGAAAAGTGGTTTTTCAACACTAACACAAGTGCGAAAAGTGGTTTTTCCACACTAATACAAGTGCAAAAGTGGTTTCCTGCACCAACACAAGGGCGAAAAGTGGTTTTTCAACACTAACACAAGTGCGAAAAGTGGTTTTTCAACACTATCACAAGTGCAAAAAGTGTTTTTTCCACACTAATACAAGTGCAAAAGTGGTTTCCTGCACCAACACAAGTGCGAAAAGTGGTTTTTCAACACTAACACAAGTGCGAAAAGTGGTTTTTCAACACTAATACAAGTGCAAAAGTGGTTTACTGCACCAACACAAGTGCGAAAATTGGTTTTTCAACACTAACACAAGTGCGAAAAGTGGTTTTTCAACACTAATACAAGTGCAAAAGTGGTTTCCTGCACAAACACAAGTGCGAAAAGTGGTTTTTCAACACTAACACAAGTGCGAAAAGTGGTTTGTCAACACTATCACAAGTGCAAAAGTGTTTTTTCCACACTAATACAAGTGCAAAAGTGGTTTCCTGCACCAACACAAGTGCGAAAAGTGGTTTTTCAACACTAACGCAAGTGCGAAAAGTGGTTTTTCAACACTAACACAAGTGCGAAAAGTGGTTTTTCAACACTATCACAAGTGCAAAAAGTGTTTTTTCCACACTAATACAAGTGCAAAAGTGGTTTCCTGCACCAACACAAGTGCGAAAAGTGTTTTTTCAACACTAACACAAGTGCAAAAAGTGGTTTTTCAACACTAACACAAGTGTGAAAAGTGGTTTTTCCACACTAATACAAGTGCAAAAGTGGTTTCCTGCACCAACACAAGTGCGAAAAGTAGTTTTTCAACACTAACACAAGTGCGAAAAGTGGTTTTTCAACACTATCACAAGTGCAAAAAGTGTTTTTTCCACACTAATACAAGTGCAAAAGTGGTTTCCTGCACCAATACAAGTGCGAACAGTGGTTTTTCAACACTAACACAAGTGCAAAAAGTCGTTTTTCAACACTAACACAAGTGCGAAAAGTGGTTTTTCAACACTAACACAAGTGCGAAAAGTGGTTTATCCACACTAATACAAGTGCAAAAGTGGTATCCTGCACCAACACAAGTGCGAAAAGTGGTTTTTCAACACTAACACAAGTGCGAAAAGTGGTTTTTGAACACTATCACAAGTGCAAAAAGTGTTTTTTCCACACTAATACAAGTGCAAAAGTGGTTTCTTGCACCAACACAAGTGCGAAAAGTGGTTTTTCAACACTAACACAAGTGCGAAAAGTGGTTTTTCATCACTATCACAAGTGCGAAAAGTGGTTTTGCAACACCAACACAAGTGCGAAAAGTGGTTTTTCAACACTAACACAAATGCGAAAAGTGGTTTTTCCACACGAATACAAGTGCAAAAGTTGTTTCCTGCACCAACACAAGTGCGAAAAGTGGTTTTTCAACACTAACACAAGTGCGAAAAGTGGTTTTTCAACACTATCACAAGTGCAAAAAGTGTTTTTTCCACACTAATACAAGTGCAAAAGTGGTTTCCTGCACCAACACAAGTGCGAAAAGTGGTTTTTCAACACTAACACAAGTGCGAAAAGTGGTTTTTCAACACTAACACAAGTGCGAAAAGTGGTTTTTCAACACTAACACAAGTGCGAAAAGTGGTTTTTCAACACTATCACAAGTGCAAAAAGTGTTTTTTCCACACTAATACAAGTGCAAAAGTGGTTTCCTGCACCAACACATGTGCGAAAATTGGTTTTTCAACACTAACACAAGTGCGAAAAGTGGTTTTTCAACACTAACACAAGTGCGAAAAGTGGGTTTTCCACACTAATACAAGTGCAAAAGTGGTTTCCTGCACCAACACAAGTGCGAAAAGTGGTTTTTCAACACTAACACAAGTGCGAAAAGTGGTTTTTCAACAATATCACAAGTGCAAAAAGTGTTTTTTCCACACTAATACAAGTGCAAAAGTGGTTTCCTGCACCAACACAAGTGCGAAATGTGGTTTTTCAACACTAACACAAGTGCGAAAAGTGGTTTTTCAACACTAACACAAGTGCGAAAAGTGGTTTTTCCACACTAATACAAGTGCAAAAGTTGTTTCCTGCACCAACACAAGTGCGAAAAGTGGTTTTTCAACACTAACGCAAGTGCGAAAAGTGGTTTTTCAACACTAACACAAGTGCGAAAAGTGGTTGTTCCACACTAATACAAGTGCAACAGTGGTTTCCTGCACCAAAACAAGTGCGAAAAGTGGTTTCCTGCACCAACACAAGTGCGAAAAGTGGTTTTTCAACACTAACACAAGTGCGAAAAGTGGTTTTTCAACACTAACACAAGTGCGAAAAGTGGTTTTTCCACACTAATACAAGTGCAAAAGTGGTATCCTGCACCAACACAAGTGCGAAAAGTGGTTTTTCAACACTAACACAAGTGCGAAAAGTGGTCTTTGAACACTATCACAAGTGCAAAAAGTGTTTTTTCCACACTAATACAAGTGCAAAAGTGGTTTCCTGCACCAACACAAGTGCGAAAAGTGGTTTTTCAACACAAACACAAGTGCGAAAAGTGGTTTTTCAACACTAACACAAGTGCGAAAAGTGGTTTTTCCACACTAATACAAGTGCAAAAGTGGTTTCCTGCACCAACACAAGGGCGAAAAGTGGTTATTCAACACTAACACAAGTGCGAAAAGTGGTTTTTCAACACTATCACAAGTGCAAAAAGTGTTTTTTCCACACTAATACAAGTGCAAAAGTGGTTTCCTGCACCAACACAAGTGCGAAAAGTGGTTTTTCAACACTAACACAAGTGCGAAAAGTGGTTTTTCAACACTAATACAAGTGCAAAAGTGGTTTACTGCACCAACACAAGTGCGAAAATTGGTTTTTCAACACTAACACAAGTGCAAAAGTGGTTTCCTGCACCAACACAAGTGCGAAAAGTGTTTTTTCAACACTAACACAAGTGCAAAAAGTGGTTTTTCAACACTAACACAAGTGTGAAAAGTGGTTTTTCCACACTAATACAAGTGCAAAAGTGGTTTCCTGCACCAACACAAGTGCGAAAAGTAGTTTTTCAACACTAACACAAGTGCGAAAAGTGGTTTTTCAACACTATCACAAGTGCAAAAAGTGTTTTTTCCACACTAATACAAGTGCAAAAGTGGTTTCCTGCACCAATACAAGTGCGAACAGTGGTTTTTCAACACTAACACAAGTGCAAAAAGTCGTTTTTCAACACTAACACAAGTGCGAAAAGTGGTTTTTCAACACTAACACAAGTGCGAAAAGTGGTTTATCCACACTAATACAAGTGCAAAAGTGGTATCCTGCACCAACACAAGTGCGAAAAGTGGTTTTTCAACACTAACACAAGTGCGAAAAGTGGTTTTTGAACACTATCACAAGTGCAAAAAGTGTTTTTTCCACACTAATACAAGTGCAAAAGTGGTTTCTTGCACCAACACAAGTGCGAAAAGTGGTTTTTCAACACTAACACAAGTGCGAAAAGTGGTTTTTCATCACTATCACAAGTGCGAAAAGTGGTTTTGCAACACCAACACAAGTGCGAAAAGTGGTTTTTCAACACTAACACAAATGCGAAAAGTGGTTTTTCCACACGAATACAAGTGCAAAAGTTGTTTCCTGCACCAACACAAGTGCGAAAAGTGGTTTTTCAACACTAACACAAGTGCGAAAAGTGGTTTTTCAACACTATCACAAGTGCAAAAAGTGTTTTTTCCACACTAATACAAGTGCAAAAGTGGTTTCCTGCACCAACACAAGTGCGAAAAGTGGTTTTTCAACACTAACACAAGTGCGAAAAGTGGTTTTTCAACACTAACACAAGTGCGAAAAGTGGTTTTTCAACACTAACACAAGTGCGAAAAGTGGTTTTTCAACACTATCACAAGTGCAAAAAGTGTTTTTTCCACACTAATACAAGTGCAAAAGTGGTTTCCTGCACCAACACATGTGCGAAAATTGGTTTTTCAACACTAACACAAGTGCGAAAAGTGGTTTTTCAACACTAACACAAGTGCGAAAAGTGGGTTTTCCACACTAATACAAGTGCAAAAGTGGTTTCCTGCACCAACACAAGTGCGAAAAGTGGTTTTTCAACACTAACACAAGTGCGAAAAGTGGTTTTTCAACACTATCACAAGTGCAAAAAGTGTTTTTTCCACACTAATACAAGTGCAAAAGTGGTTTCCTGCACCAACACAAGTGCGAAATGTGGTTTTTCAACACTAACACAAGTGCGAAAAGTGGTTTTTCAACACTAACACAAGTGCGAAAAGTGGTTTTTCCACACTAATACAAGTGCAAAAGTTGTTTCCTGCACCAACACAAGTGCGAAAAGTGGTTTTTCAACACTAACGCAAGTGCGAAAAGTGGTTTTTCAACACTAACACAAGTGCGAAAAGTGGTTGTTCCACACTAATACAAGTGCAACAGTGGTTTCCTGCACCAAAACAAGTGCGAAAAGTGGTTTCCTGCACCAACACAAGTGCGAAAAGTGGTTTTTCAACACTAACACAAGTGCGAAAAGTGGTTTTTCAACACTAACACAAGTGCGAAAAGTGGTTTTTCCACACTAATACAAGTGCAAAAGTGGTATCCTGCACCAACACAAGTGCGAAAAGTGGTTTTTCAACACTAACACAAGTGCGAAAAGTGGTCTTTGAACACTATCACAAGTGCAAAAAGTGTTTTTTCCACACTAATACAAGTGCAAAAGTGGTTTCCTGCACCAACACAAGTGCGAAAAGTGGTTTTTCAACACAAACACAAGTGCGAAAAGTGGTTTTTCAACACTAACACAAGTGCGAAAAGTGGTTTTTCCACACTAATACAAGTGCAAAAGTGGTTTCCTGCACCAACACAAGGGCGAAAAGTGGTTATTCAACACTAACACAAGTGCGAAAAGTGGTTTTTCAACACTATCACAAGTGCAAAAAGTGTTTTTTCCACACTAATACAAGTGCAAAAGTGGTTTCCTGCACCAACACAAGTGCGAAAAGTGGTTTTTCAACACTAACACAAGTGCGAAAAGTGGTTTTTCAACACTAATACAAGTGCAAAAGTGGTTTACTGCACCAACACAAGTGCGAAAATTGGTTTTTCAACACTAACACAAGTGCGAAAAGTGGTTTTTCAACACTAATACAAGTGCAAAAGTGGTTTCCTGCACAAACACAAGTGCGAAAAGTGGTTTTTCAACACTAACACAAGTGCGAAAAGTGGTTTGTCAACACTATCACAAGTGCAAAAGTGTTTTTTCCACACTAATACAAGTGCAAAAGTGGTTTCCTGCACCAACACAAGTGCGAAAAGTGGTTTTTCAACACTAACGCAAGTGCGAAAAGTGGTTTTTCAACACTAACACAAGTGCGAAAAGTGGTTTTTCAACACTATCACAAGTGCAAAAAGTGTTTTTTCCACACTAATACAAGTGCAAAAGTGGTTTCCTGCACCAACACAAGTGCGAAAAGTGTTTTTTCAACACTAACACAAGTGCAAAAAGTGGTTTTTCAACACTAACACAAGTGTGAAAAGTGGTTTTTCCACACTAATACAAGTGCAAAAGTGGTTTCCTGCACCAACACAAGTGCGAAAAGTAGTTTTTCAACACTAACACAAGTGCGAAAAGTGGTTTTTCAACACTATCACAAGTGCAAAAAGTGTTTTTTCCACACTAATACAAGTGCAAAAGTGGTTTCCTGCACCAATACAAGTGCGAACAGTGGTTTTTCAACACTAACACAAGTGCAAAAAGTCGTTTTTCAACACTAACACAAGTGCGAAAAGTGGTTTTTCAACACTAACACAAGTGCGAAAAGTGGTTTATCCACACTAATACAAGTGCAAAAGTGGTATCCTGCACCAACACAAGTGCGAAAAGTGGTTTTTCAACACTAACACAAGTGCGAAAAGTGGTTTTTGAACACTATCACAAGTGCAAAAAGTGTTTTTTCCACACTAATACAAGTGCAAAAGTGGTTTCTTGCACCAACACAAGTGCGAAAAGTGGTTTTTCAACACTAACACAAGTGCGAAAAGTGGTTTTTCATCACTATCACAAGTGCGAAAAGTGGTTTTGCAACACCAACACAAGTGCGAAAAGTGGTTTTTCAACACTAACACAAGTGCGAAAAGTGGTTTTTCCACACGAATACAAGTGCAAAAGTTGTTTCCTGCACCAACACAAGTGCGAAAAGTGGTTTTTCAACACTAACACAAGTGCGAAAAGTGGTTTTTGAACACTATCACAAGTGCAAAAAGTGTTTTTTCCACACGAATACAAGTGCAAAAGTGGTTTCCTGCACCAACACAAGTGCGAAAAGTGGTTTTTCAACACTAACACAAGTGCGAAAAGTGGTTTTTCAACACTATCACAAGTGCAAAAAGTGTTTTTTCCACACTAATACAAGTGCAAAAGTGGTTTCCTGCACCAACACAAGTGCGAAAAGTGGTTTTTCAACACTAACACAAGTGCGAAAAGTGGTTTTTCAACACTAACACAAGTGCGAAAAGTGTTTTTTCCACACTAATACAAGTGCAAAAGTGGTTTCCTGCACCAACACAAGTGCGAAAAGTGGTTTTTCAACACTAACACAAGTGCGAAAAGTGGTTTTTCAACACTAACACAAGTGCGAAAAGTGGTTTTTCAACCCTAACTCAAGTGCGAAAAGTGGTTTTTCCACATTAATACAAGTGCAAAAGTGGTTTCCTGCACCAACACAAGTGCGAAAAGTGGTTTTTCAACACTAACACAAGTGCGAAAAGTGGTTTTTCAACACTATCACAAGTGCAAAAAGTGTTTTTTCCACACTAATACAAGTGCAAAAGTGGTTTCCTGCACCAACACAAGTGCGAAAAGTGGTTTTTCAACACTAACACAAGTGCGAAAAGTGGTTTGTCAACACTATCACAAGTGCAAAAGTGTTTTTTCCACACTAATACAAGTGCAAAAGTGGTTTCCTGCACCAACACAAGTGCGAAAAGTGGTTTTTCAACACTAACACAAGTGCGAAAAGTGGTTTTTCAACACTAACACAAGTGCGAAAAGTGGTTTTTCAACACTATCACAAGTGCAAAAAGTGTTTTTTCCACACTAATACACCACACTAATACAAGTGCAAAAGTGGTTTCCTGCACCAACACAAGTGCGAAAAGTGGTTTTTCAACACTAACACAAGTGCGAAAAGTGGTTTTTCAACACTAACACAAGTGCGAAAAGTGTTTTTTCCACACTAATACAAGTGCAAAAGTGGTTTCCTGCACCAACACAAGTGCGAAAAGTGGTTTTTCAACACTAACACAAGTGCAAAAAGTGTTTTTTCCTGCACCAACACAAGTGCGGAAAGTGGTTTGTCAACACTATCACAAGTGCAAAAGTGTTTTTTCCACACTAATACAAGTGCAAAAGTGGTTTCCTGCACCAACACAAGTGCGAAAAGTGGTTTTTCAACACTAACACAAGTGTGAAAAGTGGTTTTTCAACACTAACACAAGTGCGAAAAGTGGTTTTTCAACACTATCACAAGTGCAAAAAGTGTTTTTTCCACATTAATACAAGTGCAAAAGTGGTTTCCTGCACCAACACATGTGCGAAAATTGGTTTTTCAACACTAACACAAGTGCGAAAAGTGGTTTTTCAACACTAACACAAGTGCGAAAAGTGGTTTTTCCACACTAATACAAGTGCAAAAGTGGTTTCCTGCACCAACACAAGGGCGAAAAGTGGTTTTTCAACACTAACACAAGTGCGAAAAGTGGTTTTTCAACACTATCACAAGTGCAAAAAGTGTTTTTTCCACACTAATACAAGTGCAAAAGTGGTTTCCTGCACCAACACAAGTGCGAAAAGTGGTTTTTCAACACTAACACAAGTGCGAAAAGTGGTTTTTCAACACTAATACAAGTGCAAAAGTGGTTTACTGCACCAACACAAGTGCGAAAATTGGTTTTTCAACACTAACACAAGTGCGAAAAGTGGTTTTTCAACACTAATACAAGTGCAAAAGTGGTTTCCTGCACAAACACAAGTGCGAAAAGTGGTTTTTCAACACTAACACAAGTGCGAAAAGTGGTTTGTCAACACTATCACAAGTGCAAAAGTGTTTTTTCCACACTAATACAAGTGCAAAAGTGGTTTCCTGCACCAACACAAGTGCGAAAAGTGGTTTTTCAACACTAACGCAAGTGCGAAAAGTGGTTTTTCAACACTAACACAAGTGCGAAAAGTGGTTTTTCAACACTATCACAAGTGCAAAAAGTGTTTTTTCCACACTAATACAAGTGCAAAAGTGGTTTCCTGCACCAACACAAGTGCGAAAAGTGTTTTTTCAACACTAACACAAGTGCAAAAAGTGGTTTTTCAACACTAACACAAGTGTGAAAAGTGGTTTTTCCACACTAATACAAGTGCAAAAGTGGTTTCCTGCACCAACACAAGTGCGAAAAGTAGTTTTTCAACACTAACACAAGTGCGAAAAGTGGTTTTTCAACACTATCACAAGTGCAAAAAGTGTTTTTTCCACACTAATACAAGTGCAAAAGTGGTTTCCTGCACCAATACAAGTGCGAACAGTGGTTTTTCAACACTAACACAAGTGCAAAAAGTCGTTTTTCAACACTAACACAAGTGCGAAAAGTGGTTTTTCAACACTAACACAAGTGCGAAAAGTGGTTTATCCACACTAATACAAGTGCAAAAGTGGTATCCTGCACCAACACAAGTGCGAAAAGTGGTTTTTCAACACTAACACAAGTGCGAAAAGTGGTTTTTGAACACTATCACAAGTGCAAAAAGTGTTTTTTCCACACTAATACAAGTGCAAAAGTGGTTTCTTGCACCAACACAAGTGCGAAAAGTGGTTTTTCAACACTAACACAAGTGCAAAAAGTGGTTTTTCAACACTAACACAAGTGTGAAAAGTGGTTTTTCCACACTAATACAAGTGCAAAAGTGGTTTCCTGCACCAACACAAGTGCGAAAAGTAGTTTTTCAACACTAACACAAGTGCGAAAAGTGGTTTTTCAACACTATCACAAGTGCAAAAAGTGTTTTTTCCACACTAATACAAGTGCAAAAGTGGTTTCCTGCACCAATACAAGTGCGAACAGTGGTTTTTCAACACTAACACAAGTGCAAAAAGTCGTTTTTCAACACTAACACAAGTGCGAAAAGTGGTTTTTCAACACTAACACAAGTGCGAAAAGTGGTTTATCCACACTAATACAAGTGCAAAAGTGGTATCCTGCACCAACACAAGTGCGAAAAGTGGTTTTTCAACACTAACACAAGTGCGAAAAGTGGTTTTTGAACACTATCACAAGTGCAAAAAGTGTTTTTTCCACACTAATACAAGTGCAAAAGTGGTTTCTTGCACCAACACAAGTGCGAAAAGTGGTTTTTCAACACTAACACAAGTGCGAAAAGTGGTTTTTCATCACTATCACAAGTGCGAAAAGTGGTTTTGCAACACCAACACAAGTGCGAAAAGTGGTTTTTCAACACTAACACAAATGCGAAAAGTGGTTTTTCCACACGAATACAAGTGCAAAAGTTGTTTCCTGCACCAACACAAGTGCGAAAAGTGGTTTTTCAACACTAACACAAGTGCGAAAAGTGGTTTTTCAACACTATCACAAGTGCAAAAAGTGTTTTTTCCACACTAATACAAGTGCAAAAGTGGTTTCCTGCACCAACACAAGTGCGAAAAGTGGTTTTTCAACACTAACACAAGTGCGAAAAGTGGTTTTTCAACACTAACACAAGTGCGAAAAGTGGTTTTTCAACACTAACACAAGTGCGAAAAGTGGTTTTTCAACACTATCACAAGTGCAAAAAGTGTTTTTTCCACACTAATACAAGTGCAAAAGTGGTTTCCTGCACCAACACATGTGCGAAAATTGGTTTTTCAACACTAACACAAGTGCGAAAAGTGGTTTTTCAACACTAACACAAGTGCGAAAAGTGGGTTTTCCACACTAATACAAGTGCAAAAGTGGTTTCCTGCACCAACACAAGTGCGAAAAGTGGTTTTTCAACACTAACACAAGTGCGAAAAGTGGTTTTTCAACACTATCACAAGTGCAAAAAGTGTTTTTTCCACACTAATACAAGTGCAAAAGTGGTTTCCTGCACCAACACAAGTGCGAAATGTGGTTTTTCAACACTAACACAAGTGCGAAAAGTGGTTTTTCAACACTAACACAAGTGCGAAAAGTGGTTTTTCCACACTAATACAAGTGCAAAAGTTGTTTCCTGCACCAACACAAGTGCGAAAAGTGGTTTTTCAACACTAACGCAAGTGCGAAAAGTGGTTTTTCAACACTAACACAAGTGCGAAAAGTGGTTGTTCCACACTAATACAAGTGCAACAGTGGTTTCCTGCACCAAAACAAGTGCGAAAAGTGGTTTCCTGCACCAACACAAGTGCGAAAAGTGGTTTTTCAACACTAACACAAGTGCGAAAAGTGGTTTTTCAACACTAACACAAGTGCGAAAAGTGGTTTTTCCACACTAATACAAGTGCAAAAGTGGTATCCTGCACCAACACAAGTGCGAAAAGTGGTTTTTCAACACTAACACAAGTGCGAAAAGTGGTCTTTGAACACTATCACAAGTGCAAAAAGTGTTTTTTCCACACTAATACAAGTGCAAAAGTGGTTTCCTGCACCAACACAAGTGCGAAAAGTGGTTTTTCAACACAAACACA
>NW_027619104.1:0-52970 GCF_964187855.1 Myxine glutinosa
GTGGTTTTTCAACACTAACACAAGTGCGAAAAGTGTTTTTTTCCACACTAATACAAGTGCGAAAGTGGTTTCCTGCACCAACACAAGTGCGAAAAGTGTTTTTTCAACACTAACACAAGTGTGAAAAGTGGTTTTTCAACAATATCACAAGTGCAAAAAGTGTTTTTTCCACACTAATACAAGTGCAAAAGTGGTTTCCTGCACCAACACAAGTGCGAAAAGTGGTTTTTCAACACTAACACAAGTGCGAAAAGTGGTTTTTCAACACTAACACAAGTGCGAAAAGTGTTTTTTCCACACTAATACAAGTGCAAAAGTGGTTTCCTGCACCAACACAAGTGCGAAAAGTGGTTTTTCAACACTAACACAAGTGCGAAAAGTGGTTTTTCAACACTAACACAAGTGCGAAAAGTGGTTTTTCAACACTAACACAAGTGCGAAAAGTGGTTTTTCCACACTAATACAAGTGCAAAAGTGGTTTCCTGCACCAACACAAGTGCGAAAAGTGGTTTTTCAACACTAACACAAGTGCGAAAAGTGGTTTTTCAACACTATCACAAGTGCAAAAAGTATTTTTTTCCACACTAATACAAGTGCAAAAGTGGTTTCCTGCACCAACACAAGTGCGAAAAGTGGTTTTTCAACACTAACACAGGTGCGAAAAGTGGTTTTTCAACACTAACACAAGTGCGAAAAGTGGTTTTTCAACACTATCACAAGTGCAAAAAGTGTTTTTTCCACACTAATACAAGTGCAAAAGTGGTTTCCTGCACCAACACAAGTGCGAAAAGTGGTTCTTCAACACTAACACAAGTGCGAAAAGTGGTTTTTCAGCACTATCTCAAGTGCAAAAAGTGTTTTTTCCACACTAATACAAGTGCAAAAGTGGTTTCCTGCACCAACACAAGTGCGAAAAGTGGTTTTTCAACACTAACACAAGTGCGAAAAGTGGTTTTTCCACACTAATACAAGTGCAAAAGTGGTTTCCTGCACCAACACAAGTGCGAAAAGTGGTTTTTCAACACTAACACAAGTGCGAAAAGTGGTTTTTCAACACTATCACAAGTGCAAAAAGTGTTTTTTCCACACTAATACAAGTGCAAAAGTGGTTTCCTGCACCAACACAAGTGCGAAAAGTGGTTTTTCAACACTAACACAAGTGCGAAAAGTGGTTTTTTCAACACTAACACAAGTGCGAAAAGTGTTTTTTCCACACTAATACAAGTGCAAAAGTGGTTTCCTGCACCAACACAAGTGCGAAAAGCGGTTTTTCAACACTAACACAAGTGTGAAAAGTGGTTTTTCAACACTAACACAAGTGCGAAAAGTGGTTTTTCAACACTAAAACAAGTGCGAAAAGTGGTTTTTCCACACTAATACAAGTGCAAAAGTGGTTTCCTGCACCAACACAAGTGCAAAAAGTGGTTTTTCAACACTAACACAAGTGCGAAAAGTGGTTTTTCAACACTAACACAAGTGCGAAAAGTGGTTTTTCCACACTAATACAAGTGCAAAAGTGGTTTCCTGCACCAACACAAGTGCGAAAAGTGGTTTTTCAACACTAACACAAGTGCGAAAAGTGGTTTTTCAACACTAATACAAGTGCAAAAGTGGTTTCCTGCACCAACACAAGTGCGAAAAGTGGTTTTTCAACACTAGCACAAGTGCAAAAAGTGGTTTTTCAACACTAACACAAGTGCGAAAAGTGTTTTTTTCCACACTAATACAAGTGCGAAAGTGGTTTCCTGCACCAACACAAGTGCGAAAAGTGTTTTTTCAACACTAACACAAGTGTGAAAAGTGGTTTTTCAACAATATCACAAGTGCAAAAAGTGTTTTTTCCACACTAATACAAGTGCAAAAGTGGTTTCCTGCACCAACACAAGTGCGAAAAGTGGTTTTTCAACACTAACACAAGTGCGAAAAGTGGTTTTTCAACACTAACACAAGTGCGAAAAGTGTTTTTTCCACACTAATACAAGTGCAAAAGTGGTTTCCTGCACCAACACAAGTGCGAAAAGTGGTTTTTCAACACTAACACAAGTGCGAAAAGTGGTTTTTCAACACTAACACAAGTGCGAAAAGTGGTTTTTCACCACTAACACAAGTGCGAAAAGTGGTTTTTCCACACTAATACAAGTGCAAAAGTGGTTTCCTGCACCAACACAAGTGCGAAAAGTGGTTTTTCAACACTAACACAAGTGCGAAAAGTGGTTTTTCAACACTATCACAAGTGCAAAAAGTATTTTTTTCCACACTAATACAAGTGCAAAAGTGGTTTCCTGCACCAACACAAGTGCGAAAAGTGGTTTTTCAACACTAACACAGGTGCGAAAAGTGGTTTTTCAACACTAACACAAGTGCGAAAAAGTGGTTTTTCAACACTATCACAAGTGCAAAAAGTGTTTTTTCCACACTAATACAAGTGCAAAAGTGGTTTCCTGCACCAACACAAGTGCGAAAAGTGGTTCTTCAACACTAACACAAGTGCGAAAAGTGGTTTTTCAGCACTATCTCAAGTGCAAAAAGTGTTTTTTCCACACTAATACAAGTGCAAAAGTGGTTTCCTGCACCAACACAAGTGCGAAAAGTGGTTTTTCAACACTAACACAAGTGCGAAAAGTGGTTTTTCCACACTAATACAAGTGCAAAAGTGGTTTCCTGCACCAACACAAGTGCGAAAAGTGGTTTTTCAACACTAACACAAGTGCGAAAAGTGGTTTTTCAACACTATCACAAGTGCAAAAAGTGTTTTTTTCCACACTAATACAAGTGCAAAAGTGGTTTCCTGCACCAACACAAGTGCGAAAAGTGGTTTTTCAACACTAACACAAGTGCGAAAAGTGGTTTTTCAACACTAACACAAGTGCGAAAAGTGTTTTTTCCACACTAATACAAGTGCAAAAGTGGTCTCCTGCACCAACACAAGTGCGAAAAGTGTTTTTTCAACACTAACACAAGTGCGAAAAGTGGTTTTTCAACAATATCACAAGTGCAAAAAGTGTTTTTTCCACACTAATACAAGTGCAAAAGTGGTTTCCTGCACCAACACGTGCGAAAAGTGGTTTTTCAACACTAACACAAGTGCGAAAAGTGGTTTTTCAACACTAACACAAGTGCAAAAAGTGTTTTTTCCACACTAATACAAGTGCAAAAGTGGTTTCCTTCACAACACAATTGCGAAAAATGGTTTTTCAACACTAACACAAGTGCGAAAAGTGTTTTTTCAACACCAACACAAGTGCGAAAAGTGTTTTTTCCACACTAATACAAGTGCAAAAGTGGTTTCCTGCACCAACACAAGTGCGAAAAGTGGTTTTTCAACACTAACACAAGTGCGAAAAGTGGTTTTTCAACACTAACAGAAGTGCGAAAAGTGGTTTTTCCACACTAATACAAGTGCAAAAGTGGTTTCCTGCACCAACACAAGTGCGAAAAGTGGTTTTTCAACACTAACACAAGTGCGAAAAGTGGTTTTTCAACACTATCACAAGTGCAAAAAGTGTTTTTTTCCACACTAATACAAGTGCAAAAGTGGTTTCCTGCACCAACACAAGTGCGAAAAGTGGTTTTTCAACACTAACACAAGTGCGAAAAGTGGTTTTTCAACACTAACACAAGTGCGAAAAGTGTTTTTTCCACACTATCACAAGTGCAAAAAGTGTTTTTTCAGCACTATCACAAGTGCAAAAAGTGTTTTTTTCCACACTAATACAAGTGCAAAAGTGGTTTCCTGCACCAACACAAGTGCAAAAAGTGGTTTTTCAACACTAACACAAGTGCAAAAAGTGGTTTTTCAACACTAACCCAAGTGCGAAAAGTGGTTTTTCAACACTAACACAAGTGCGAAAAGTGGTTTTTCAACACTATCAAAAGTGCAAAAAGTGTTTTTCCCACACTAATACAAGTGCAAAAGTGGTTTCCTGCACCAACACAAGTGCGAAAAGTGGTTTTTCAACACTAACACAAGTGCGAAGTGGTTTTTCAACACTAACACAAGTGCGAAAAGTGGTTTTTCAACACTAACACAAGTGCGAAAAGTGGTTTTTCAACACTATCACAAGTGCAAAAAGTGTTTTTCCCACACTAATACAAGTGCAAAAGTGGTTTCCTGCACCAACATAAGTGCGAAAAGTGGTTTTTCAACACTAACACAAGTGGGAAAAGTGGTTTTTCAACACTAACACAAGTGCGAAAAGTGTTTTTTCCACACTAATACAAGTGCAAAAGTGGTTTCCTGCACCAACACAAGTGCGAAAAGTGGTTTTTCAACACTAACACAAGTGCAAAAAGTGGTTTTTCAACACTAACACAAGTGCGAAAAGTGGTTTTCCAACACTAACACAAGTGCGAAAGTGGTTTTTCAACACTAACACAAGTGCGAAAAGTGTTTTTTCCACACTAATACAAGTGCAAAAGTGGTTTCCTGCACCAACACAAGTGCAAAAAGTGGTTTTTCAACACTAACACAAGTGCGAAAAGTGGTTTTTCAACACTAACACAAGTGCGAAAAGTGGTTTTTTCCACACTAATACAAGTGCAAAAGTGGTTTCCTGCACCAACACAAGTGCGAAAAGTGGTTTTTCAACACTAACACAAGTGCGAAAAGTGGTTTTTCAACACTATCACAAGTGCAAAAAAAAAGTGGTTTTTCCACACTAATACAAGTGCAAAAGTGGTTTCCTGCACCAACACAAGTGCGAAAAGTGGTTTTTCAACACTAACACAAGTGCGAAAAGTGGTTTTTCAGCACTATCACAAGTGCAAAAAGTGTTTTTTCCACACTAATACAAGTGCAAAAGTGGTTTCCTGCACCAACACACGTGCGAAAAGTGGTTTTTCAACACTAACACAAGTGCGAAAAGTGGTTTTTCCACACTAATACAAGTGCAAAAGTGGTTTCCTGCACCAACACAAGTGCGAAAAGTGGTTTTTCAACACTAAGACAAGTGCGAAAAGTGGTTTTTCAACACTATCACAAGTGCAAAAAGTGTTTTTTCCACACTAATACAAGTGCAAAAGTGGTTTCCTGCACCAACACAAGTGCGAAAAGTGGTTTTTCAACACTAACACAAGTGCGAAAAGTGGTTTTTCAACACTAACACAAGTGCGAAAAGTGTTTTTTCCACACTAACACAAGTGCGAAAAGTGGTTTTTCAACACTAACACAAGTGCGAAAAGTGTTTTTTCCACACTATCACAAGTGCAAAAAGTGTTTTTTCAGCACTATCACAAGTGCAAAAAGTGGTTTTTCCACACTAATACAAGTGCAAAAGTGGTTTCCTGCACCAACACAAGTGCGAAAAGTGGTTTTTCAACACTAACACAAGTGCGAAAAGTGGTTTTTCAACACTAACACAAGTGCGAAAAGTGGTTTTTCCACACTAATAAAAGTGCAAAAGTGGTTTCCTGCACCAACACAAGTGCGAAAAGTGGTTTTTCAACACCAACACAATTGCGAAATGTGGTTTTTCAACACTAACACAAGTGCGAAAAGTGGTTTTTCAACACTAACACAAGTGCGAAAAGTGGTTTTTCCACACTAATACAAGTGCAAAAGTGGTTTCCTGCACCAACACAAGTGCAAAAGTGGTTTCCTGCACCAACACAAGTGCGAAAAGTGGTTTTTCAACACTAACACAAGTGCGAAAAGTGGTTTTTCAACACTATCACAAGTGCAAAAAGTGTTTTTTCCACACTAATACAAGTGCAAAAGTGGTTTCCTGCACCAACACAAGTGCGAAAAGTGGTTTTTCAACACTAACACAAGTGCGAAAAGTGTTTTTTCCACACTAATACAAGTGCAAAAGTGGTTTCCTGCACCAACACAAGTGCGAAAAGTGGTTTTTCAACACTAACACAAGTGCGAAAAGTGGTTTTTCAACACTAACACAAGTGCGAAAAGTGTTTTTTCCACACTAATACAAGTGCAAAAGTGGTTTCCTGCACCAACACAAGTGCGAAAAGCGGTTTTTCAACACTAACACAAGTGTGAAAAGTGGTTTTTCAACACGAACACAAGTGCGAAAAGTGGTTTTTCAACACTAAAACAAGTGCGAAAAGTGGTTTTTCCACACTAATACAAGTGCAAAAGTGATTTCCTGCACCAACACAAGTGCAAAAAGTGGTTTTTCAACACTAACACAAGTGCGAAAAGTGGTTTTTCAACACTAACACAAGTGCGAAAAGTGGTTTTTCCACACTAATACAAGTGCAAAAGTGGTTTCCTGCACCAACACAAGTGCGAAAAGTGGTTTTTCAACACTAACACAAGTGCGAAAAGTGGTTTTTCAACACTATCACAAGTGTAAAAAGTGTTTTTTCCACACTAATACAAGTGCAAAAGTGGTTTCCTGCACCAACACAAGTGCGAAAAGTGGTTTTTCAACACTAGCACAAGTGCAAAAAGTGGTTCTTCAACACTAACACAAGTGCGAAAAGTGTTTTTTTCCACACTAATACAAGTGCGAAAGTGGTTTCCTGCACCAACACAAGTGCGAAAAGTGTTTTTTCAACACTAACACAAGTGCGAAAAGTGGTTTTTCAACAATATCACAAGTGCAAAAAGTGTTTTTTCCACACTAATACAAGTGCAAAAGTGGTTTCCTGCACCAACACAAGTGCGAAAAGTGGTTTTTCAACACTAACACAAGTGCGAAAAGTGGTTTTTCAACACTAACACAAGTGCGAAAAGTGTTTTTTCCACACTAATACAAGTGCAAAAGTGGTTTCCTGCACCAACACAAGTGCGAAAAGTGGTTTTTCAACACTAACACAAGTGCGAAAAGTGGTTTTTCAACACTAACACAAGTGCGAAAAGTGGTTTTTCAACACTAAAGTGCGAAAAGTGGTTTTTCCACACTAATACAAGTGCAAAAGTGGTTTCCTGCACCAACACAAGTGCGAAAAGTGGTTTTTCAACACTAACACAAGTGCGAAAAGTGGTTTTTCAACACTATCACAAGTGCAAAAAGTATTTTTTTCCACACTAATACAAGTGCAAAAGTGGTTTCCTGCACCAACACAAGTGCGAAAAGTGGTTTTTCAACACTAACACAGGTGCGAAAAGTGGTTTTTCAACACAAACACAAGTGCGAAAAGTGGTTTTTCAACACTATCACAAGTGCAAAAAGTGTTTTTTCCACACTAATACAAGTGCAAAAGTGGTTTCCTGCACCAACACAAGTGCGAAAAGTGGTTCTTCAACACTAACACAAGTGCGAAAAGTGGTTTTTCAGCACTATCTCAAGTGCAAAAAGTGTTTTTTCCACACTAATACAAGTGCAAAAGTGGTTTCCTGCACCAACACAAGTGCGAAAAGTGGTTTTTCAACACTAACACAAGTGCGAAAAGTGGTTTTTCCACACTAATACAAGTGCAAAAGTGGTTTCCTGCACCAACACAAGTGCGAAAAGTGGTTTTTCAACACTAACACAAGTGCGAAAAGTGGTTTTTCAACACTATCACAAGTGCAAAAAGTGTTTTTTCCACACTAATACAAGTGCAAAAGTGGTTTCCTGCACCAACACAAGTGCGAAAAGTGGTTTTTCAACACTAACACAAGTGCGAAAAGTGGTTTTTCAACACTAACACAAGTGCGAAAAGTGTTTTTTCCACACTAATACAAGTGCAAACGTGGTCTCCTGCACCAACACAAGTGCGAAAAGTGTTTTTTCAACACTAACACAAGTGCGAAAAGTGGTTTTTCAACAATATCACAAGTGCAAAAAGTGTTTTTTCCACACTAATACAAGTGCAAAAGTGGTTTCCTGCACCAACACGTGCGAAAAGTGGTTTTTCAACACTAACACAAGTGCGAAAAGTGGTTTTTCAACACTAACACAAGTGCAAAAAGTGTTTTTTCCACACTAATACAAGTGCAAAAGTGGTTTCCTTCACCAACACAATTGCGAAAAATGGTTTTTCAACACTAACACAAGTGCGAAAAGTGTTTTTTCAACACCAACACAAGTGCGAAAAGTGTTTTTTCCACACTAATACAAGTGCAAAAGTGGTTTCCTGCACCAACACAAGTGCGAAAAGTGATTTTTCAACACTAACACAAGTGCGAAAAGTGGTTTTTCAACACTAACAGAAGTGCGAAAAGTGGTTTTTCCACACTAATACAAGTGCAAAAGTGGTTTCCTGCACCAACACAAGTGCGAAAAGTGGTTTTTCAACACTAACACAAGTGCGAAAAGTGGTTTTTCAACACTATCACAAGTGCAAAAAGTGTTTTTTCCACACTAATACAAGTGCAAAAGTGGTTTCCTGCACCAACACAAGTGCGAAAAGTGGTTTTTCAACACTAACACAAGTGCGAAAAGTGGTTTTTCAACACTAACACAAGTGCGAAAAGTGTTTTTTCCACACTATCACAAGTGCAAAAAGTGTTTTTTCAGCACTATCACAAGTGCAAAAAGTGTTTTTTCCACACTAATACAAGTGCAAAAGTGGTTTCCTGCACCAACACAAGTGCAAAAAGTGGTTTTTCAACACTAACACAAGTGCAAAAAGTGGTTTTTCAACACTAACCCAAGTGCGAAAAGTGGTTTTTCAACACTAACACAAGTGCGAAAAGTGGTTTTTCAACACTATCAAAAGTGCAAAAAGTGTTTTTCCCACACTAATACAAGTGCAAAAGTGGTTTCCTGCACCAACACAAGTGCGAAAAGTGGTTTTTCAACACTAACACAAGTGCGAAGTGGTTTTTCAACACTAACACAAGTGCGAAAAGTGGTTTTTCAACACTAACACAAGTGCGAAAAGTGGTTTTTCAACACTATCACAAGTGCAAAAAGTGTTTTTCCCACACTAATACAAGTGCAAAAGTGGTTTCCTGCACCAACATTAGTGCGAAAAGTGGTTTTTCAACACTAACACAAGTGGGAAAAGTGGTTTTTCAACACTAACACAAGTGCGAAAAGTGTTTTTTCCACACTAATACAAGTGCAAAAGTGGTTTCCTGCACCAACACAAGTGCGAAAAGTGGTTTTTCAACACTAACACAAGTGCAAAAAGTGGTTTTTCAACACTAACACAAGTGCGAAAAGTGGTTTTCCAACACTAACACAAGTGCGAAAGTGGTTTTTCAACACTAACACAAGTGCGAAAAGTGTTTTTTCCACACTAATACAAGTGCAAAAGTGGTTTCCTGCACCAACACAAGTGCGAAAAGTGGTTTTTCAACACTAACACAAGTGCGAAAAGTGGTTTTTCAACACTAACACAAGTGCGAAAAGTGGTTTTCCCACACTAATACAAGTGCAAAAGTGGTTTCCTGCACCAACACAAGTGCGAAAAGTGGTTTTTCAACACTAACACAAGTGCGAAAAGTGGTTTTTCAACACTATCACAAGTGCAAAAAGTGTTTTTTCCACACTAATACAAGTGCAAAAGTGGTTTCCTGCACCAACACAAGTGCGAAAAGTGGTTTTTCAACACTAACACAAGTGCGAAAAGTGGTTTTTCAACACTAACACAAGTGCGAAAAGTGGTTTTTCAACACTAACACAAGTGCGAAAAGTGGTTTTTCCACACTAATACAAGTGCAAAAGTGGTTTCCTGCACCAACACAAGTGCGAAAAGTGGTTTTTCAACACTAACACAAGTGCGAAAAGTGGTTTTTCCACACTAATACAAGTGCAAAAGTGGTTTCCTTCACCAACACAAGTGCGAAAAGTGGTTTTTCAACACTAACACAAGTGCGAAAAGTGGTTTTTCAACACTATCACAAGTGCAAAAAGTGTTTTTTCCACACTAATACAAGTGCAAACGTGGTTAACTGCACCAACACAAGTGCGAAAAGTGGTTTTTCAACACTAACACAAGTGCGAAAAGTGGTTTTTCAACACTATCACAAGTGCAAAAAGTGTTTTTTCCACACTAATACAAGTGCAAAAGTGGTTTCCTGCACCAACACAAGTGCGAAAAGTGGTTTTTCAACACTAACACAAGTGCGAAAAGTGGTTTTTCAACACTATCACAAGTGCGAAAAGTGTTTTTTCCACACTAATACAAGTGCAAAAGTGGTTTCCTGCACCAACACAAGTGCGAAAAGTGGTTTTTCAACACTAACACAAGTGCGAAAAGTGGTTTTTCAACACTAACACAAGTGCGAAAAGTGTTTTTTCCACACTAATACAAGTGCAAAATTGGTTTCCTGCACCAACACAAGTGCGAAAAGTGGTTTTTCAACACTAACACAAGTGCGAAAAGTGGTTTTTCAACACTAACACAAGTGCGAAAAGTGGTTTTTCAACACTAACACAAGTGCGAAAAGTGCTTTTTCCACACTAATACAAGTGCAAAAGTGGTTTCCTGCACCAACACTAGTGCGAAAAGTGGTTTTTCAACACTAACACAAGTGCGAAAAGTGGTTTTTCAACACTATCACAAGTGCAAAAAGTGTTTTTTCCACACTAATACAAGTGCAAAAGTGGTTTCCTGCACCAACACAAGTGCGAAAAGTGGTTTTTCAACACTAACACAAGTGCAAAAAGTGTTTTTTCCACACTAATACAAGTGCAAAAGTGGTTTCCTGCACCAACACAAGTGCGAAAAGTGGTTTTTCAACACTAACACAAGTGTGAAAAGTGGTTTTTCCACACTAATACAAGTGCAAAAGTGGTTTCCTGCACCAACACAAGTGCGAAAAGTGGTTTTTCAACACTAACACAAGTGCGAAAAGTGGTTTTTCAACACTATCACAAGTGCAAAAAGTGTTTTTTCCACACTAATACAAGTGCAAAAGTGGTTTCCTGCACCAACACAAGTGCGAAAAGTGGTTTTTCAACACTAACACAAGTGCGAAAAGTGGTTTTTCAACACTAACACAAGTGCGAAAAGTGTTTTTTCCACACTAATACAAGTGCAAAAGTGGTCTCCTGCACCAACACAAGTGCGAAAAGTGTTTTTTCAACACTAACACAAGTGCGAAAAGTGGTTTTTCAACAATATCACAAGTGCAAAAAGTGTTTTTCCACACTAATACAAGTGCAAAAGTGGTTTCCTGCACCAACACGTGCGAAAAGTGGTTTTTCAACACTAACACAAGTGCGAAAAGTGGTTTTTCAACACTAACACAAGTGCAAAAAGTGGTTTTTCCACACTAATACAAGTGCAAAAGTGGTTTCCTGCACCAACACAAGTGCGAAAAGTGGTTTTTCAACACTAACACAAGTGCGAAAATTGGTTTTTCAACACTAACACAAGTGCGAAAAGTGGTTTTTCCACACTAATACAAGTGCAAAAGTGGTTTCCTGCACCAACACAGGTGCGAAAAGTGGTTTTTCAACACTAACTCAAGTGCGAAAAGTGGTTTTTCAACACTAACACAAGTGCGAAAAGTGGTTTTTCCACACTAATACAAGTGCAAAAGTGGTTTCCTGCACCAACACAAGTGCGAAAAGTGGTTTTTCAACACTAACACAAATGCGAAAAGTGGTTTTTCAACACTAACACAAGTGCGAAAAGTGTTTTTTCCACACTAATACAAGTGCAAAAGTGGTTTCCTGCACCAACACAAGTGCGAAAAGTGGTTTTTCAACACTAACACATGTGCGAAAAGTGGTTTTTCAACACTAACACAAGTGCGAAAAGTGGTTTTTCAACATTAACACAAGTGCGCAAAGTGGTTTTTCCACACTAATACAAGTGCAAAAGTGGTTTCCTGTACCAACACAAGTGCGAAAAGTGGTTTTTCAACACTAACACAAGTGCGAAAAGTGGTTTTTCAACACTAACACAAGTGCGAAAAGTGGTTTTTCCACACTAATACAAGTGCAAAAGTGGTTTCCTGCACCAACACAAGTGCGAAAAGTGGTTTTTCAACACTAACACAAGTGCGAAAAGTGGTTTTTCAACACTAACACAAGTGCGAAGTGTTTTTTCCACACTAATACAAGTGCAAAAGTGGTTTCCTGCACCAACACAAGTGCGAAAAGTGGTTTTTCAACACTAACACAAGTGCGAAATGTGGTTTTTCAACACTAACACAAGTGCGAAAAGTGGTTTTTCCACACTAATAGAAGTGCAAAAGTGGTTTCCTGCACCAACACAAGTGCGAAAAGTGGTTTTTCAACACTAACACAAGTGCGAAAAGTGGTTTTTCAACATTAACACAAGTGCGAAAAGTGGTTTTTCCACACTAATACAAGTGCAAAAGTGGTTTCCTGCACCAACACAAGTGCGAAAAGTGGTTTTTCAACACTAACACAAGTGTGAAAAGTGGTTTTTCAACACTATCACAAGTGCAAAAAGTGTTTTTTCCACACTAATACAAGTGCAAAAGTGGTTTACTGCACCAACACAAGTGCGAAAAGTGGTTTTTCAACACTAACACAAGTGCGAAAAGTGGTTTTTCAACACTAACACAAGTGCGAAAAGTGTTTTTTCCACACTAATACAAGTGCAAAAGTGGTTTCCTGCACCAACACAAGTGCGAAAAGTGGTTTTTCAACACTAACACAAGTGCGAAAAGTGGTTTTTCAACACTAACACAAGTGCGAAAAGTGTTTTTTCCACACTAATACAAGTGCAAAAGTGGTTTCCTGCACCAACACAAGTGCGAAAAGTGGTTTTTCAACACTAACACAAGTGTGAAAAGTGGTTTTTCAACACTAACACAAGTGCGAAAAGTGGTTTTTCAACACTAACACAAGTGCGAAAAGTGGTTTTTCCACACTAATACAAGTGCAAAAGTGGTTTCCTGCACCAACACAAGTGCGAAAAGTGGTTTTTCAACACTAACACAAGTGCGAAAAGTGGTTTTTCAACACTAACACAAGTGCGAAAAGTGGTTTTTCCACACTAATACAAGTGCAAAAGTGGTTTCCTGCACCAACACAAGTGCGAAAAGTGGTTTTTCAACACTAACACAAGTGCGAAAAGTGGTTTTTCAACACTATCACAAGTGCAAAAAGTGTTTTTTCCACACTAATACAAGTGCAAAAGTGGTTTCCTGCACCAACACAAGTGCGAAAAGTGGTTTTTCAACACTAGCACAAGTGCAAAAAGTGGTTTTTCAACACTAACACAAGTGCGAAAAGTGTTTTTTTCCACACTAATACAAGTGCAAAAGTGGTTTCCTGCACCAACACAAGTGCGAAAGGTGTTTTTTCAACACTAACACAAGTGCAAAAAGTGGTTTTTCAACAATATCACAAGTGCAAAAAGTGTTTTTTCCACACTAATACAAGTGCAAAAGTGGTTTCCTGCACCAACACAAGTGCGAAAAAGTGGTTTTTCAACACTAACACAAGTGCGAAAAGTGGTTTTTCAACACTAACACAAGTGCGAAAAGTGGTTTCCTGCACCAACACAAGTGCGAAAAGTGGTTTTTCAACACTAACACAAGTGCGAAAAGTGGTTTTTCAACACTATCACAAGTGCAAAAAGTATTTTTTCCACACTAATACAAGTGCAAAAGTGGTTTCCTGCACCAACACAAGTGCGAAAAGTGGTTTTTCAACACTAACACAAGTGCGAAAAGTGGTTTTTCAACACTAACACAAGTGCGAAAAGTGGTTTTTCAACACTATCACAAGTGCAAAAAGTGTTTTTTCCACACTAATACAAGTGCAAAAGTGGTTTCCTGCACCAACACAAGTGCGAAAAGTGGTTCTTCAACACTAACACAAGTGCAAAAAGTGGTTTTTCAACACTATCTCAAGTGCAAAAAGTGTTTTTTCCACACGAATACAGGTGCAAAAGTGGTTTCCTGCACCAACACAAGTGCGAAAAGTGGTTTTTCAACACTAACACAAGTGCGAAAAGTGGTTTTTCCACACTAATACAAGTGCAAAAGTGGTTTCCTGCACCAACACAAGTGCGAAAAGTGGTTTTTCAACACTAACACAAGTGCAAAAAGTGGTTTTTCAACACTATCACAAGTGCAAAAAGTGTTTTTTCCACACTAATACAAGTGCAAAAGTGGTTTCCTGCACCAACACAAGTGCGAAAAGTCGTTTTTCAACACTAACACAAGTGCGAAAAGTGGTTTTTCAACACTAACACAAGTGCGAAAAGTGTTTTTTCCACACTAATACAAGTGCAAAAGTGGTCTCCTGCACCAACACAAGTGCGAAAAGTGTTTTTTCAACACTAACACAAGTGCGAAAAGTGGTTTTTCAACAATATCACAAGTGCAAAAAGTGTTTTTTCCACATTAATACAAGTGCAAAAGTGGTTTCCTGCACCAACACATGCGAAAGGTGGTTTTTCAACACTAACACAAGTGCGAAAAGTTGTTTTTCAACACTAACACAAGTGCAAAAAGTGTTTTTTCCACACTAATACAAGTGCAAAAGTGGTTTCCTTCACCAACACAAGTGCGAAAAATGGTTTTTCAACACTAACACAAGTGCGAAAAGTGGTTTTTCAACACCAACACAAGTGCGAAAAGTGTTTTTTCCACACTAATACAAGTGCAAAAGTGGTTTCCTGCACCAACACAAGTGCGAAAAGTGGTTTTTCAACACTAACACAAGTGCGAAAAGTGGTTTTTCAACACTAACAGAAGTGCGAAAAGTGGTTTTTCCACACTAATATAAGTGCAAAAGTGGTTTCCTGCACCAACACAAGTGCGAAAAGTGGTTTTTCAACACTAACACAAGTGCGAAAAGTGGTTTTTCAACACTATCACAAGTGCAAAAAGTGTTTTTTCCACACTAATACAAGTGCAAAAGTGGTTTCCTGCACCAACACAAGTGTGAAAAGTGGTTTTTCAACACTAACATAAGTGCGAAAAGTGGTTTTTCAACACTAACACAAGTGCGGAAAGTGTTTCTTCCACACTATCACAAGTGCAAAAAGTGTTTTTTCAGCACTATCACAAGTGCAAAAAGTGTTTTTTCCACACTAATACAAGTGCAAAAGTGGTTTCCTGCACCAACACAAGTGCAAAAAGTGGTTTTTCAACACTAACACAAGTGCGAAAAGTGGTTTTTCAACACTAACCCAAGTGCGAAAAGTGGTTTTTCAACACAAACACAAGTGCGAAAAGTGGTTTTTCAACACTAACACAAGTGCAAAAAGTGTTTTTCCCACACTAATACAAGTGCAAAAGTGGTTTCCTGCACCAACACAAGTGCGAAAAGTGGTTTTTCAACACTAACACAAGTGCGAAAAGTGGTTTTTCAACACTAACACAAGTGCGAAAAGTGGTTTTTCAACACTAACACAAGTGCGAAAAGTGGTTTTTCAACACTATCACAAGTGCAAAAAGTGTTTTTCCCACACTAATACAAGTGCAAAAGTGGTTTCCTGCACCAACATAAGTGCGAAAAGTGGTTTTTCAACACTAACACAAGTGGGAAAAGTGGTTTTTCAACACTAACACAAGTGCGAAAAGTGTTTTTTCCACACTAATACAAGTGCAAAAGTGGTTTCCTGCACCAACACAAGTGCGAAAAGTGGTTTTTCAACACTAACACAAGTGCAAAAAGTGGTTTTTCAACACTAACACAAGTGCGAAAAGTGGTTTTCCAACACTAACACAAGTGCGAAAAGTGGTTTTTCAACACTAACACAAGTGCGAAAAGTGTTTTTCCACACTAATACAAGTGCAAAAGTGGTTTCCTGCACCAACACAAGTGCGAAAAGTGGTTTTTCAACACTAACACAAGTGCGAAAAGTGGTTTTTCAACACTAACACAAGTGCGAAAAGTGGTTTTTCCACACTAATACAAGTGCAAAAGTGGTTTCCTGCACCAACACAAGTGCGAAAAGTGGTTTTTCAACACTAACACAAGTGCGAAAAGTGGTTTTTCAACACTAATACAAGTGCAAAAGTGGTTTCCTGCACCAACACAAGTGTGAAAAGTGGTTTTTCAACACTAACATAAGTGCGAAAAGTGGTTTTTCAACACTAACACAAGTGCGGAAAGTGTTTCTTCCACACTATCACAAGTGCAAAAAGTGTTTTTTCAGCACTATCACAAGTGCAAAAAGTGTTTTTTCCACACTAATACAAGTGCAAAAGTGGTTTCCTGCACCAACACAAGTGCAAAAAGTGGTTTTTCAACACTAACACAAGTGCGAAAAGTGGTTTTTCAACACTAACCCAAGTGCGAAAAGTGGTTTTTCAACACAAACACAAGTGCGAAAAGTGGTTTTTCAACACTAACACAAGTGCAAAAAGTGTTTTTCCCACACTAATACAAGTGCAAAAGTGGTTTCCTGCACCAACACAAGTGCGAAAAGTGGTTTTTCAACACTCTCACAAGTGCGAAAAGTGGTTTTTCAACACTAACACAAGTGCGAAAAGTGGTTTTTCAACACTAACACAAGTGCGAAAAGTGGTTTTTCAACACTATCACAAGTGCAAAAAGTGTTTTTCCCACACTAATACAAGTGCAAAAGTGGTTTCCTGCACCAACATAAGTGCGAAAAGTGGTTTTTCAACACTAACACAAGTGGGAAAAGTGGTTTTTCAACACTAACACAAGTGCGAAAAGTGTTTTTTCCACACTAATACAAGTGCAAAAGTGGTTTCCTGCACCAACACAAGTGCGAAAAGTGGTTTTTCAACACTAACACAAGTGCAAAAAGTGGTTTTTCAACACTAACACAAGTGCGAAAAGTGGTTTTCCAACACTAACACAAGTGCGAAAAGTGGTTTTTCAACACTAACACAAGTGCGAAAAGTGTTTTTCCACACTAATACAAGTGCAAAAGTGGTTTCCTGCACCAACACAAGTGCGAAAAGTGGTTTTTCAACACTAACACAAGTGCGAAAAGTGGTTTTTCAACACTAACACAAGTGCGAAAAGTGGTTTTTCCACACTAATACAAGTGCAAAAGTGGTTTCCTGCACCAACACAAGTGCGAAAAGTGGTTTTTCAACACTAACACAAGTGCGAAAAGTGGTTTTTCAACACTAACACAAGTGCGAAAAGTGGTTTTTCAACACTAACACAAGTGCGAAAAGTGGTTTTTCCACACTAATACAAGTGCAAAAGTGGTTTCCTGCACCAACACAAGTGCGAAAAGTGGTTTTTCAACACTAACACAAGTGCGAAAAGTGGTTTTTCCACACTAATACAAATGCAAAAGTGGTTTCCTTCACCAACACAAGTGCGAAAAGTGGTTTTTCAACACTAACACAAGTGCGAAAAGTGGTTTTTCAACACTATCACAAGTGCAAAAAGTGTTTTTTCCACACTAATACAAGTGCAAAAGTGGTTTCCTGCACCAACACAAGTGCGAAAAGTGGTTTTTCAACACTAACACAAGTGCGAAAAGTGGTTTTTCAACACTAACACAAGTGCGAAAAGTGGTTTTTCAACACTAACACAAGTGCGAAAAGTGGTTTTTCCACACTAATACAAGTGCAAACGTGGTTTCCTGCACCAACACAAGTGCGAAAAGTGGTTTTTCAACACTAACACAAGTGCGAAAAGTGGTTTTTCAACACTATCACAAGTGCAAAAAGTGTTTTTTCCACACTAATACAAGTGCAAAAGTGGTTTCCTGCACCAACACAAGTGCAAAAAGTGGTTTTTCAACACTAACACAAGTGCGAAAAGTGGTTTTTCAACACTAACCCAAGTGCGAAAAGTGGTTTTTCAACACTAACACAAGTGCGAAAAGTGGTTTTTCAACACTATCACAAGTGCAAAAAGTGTTTTTCCCACACTAATACAAGTGCAAAAGTGGTTTCCTGCACCAACACAAGTGCGAAAAGTGGTTTTTCAACACTAACACAAGTTCGAAAAGTGGTTTTTCAACAATAACACAAGTGGGAAAAGTGGTTTTTCAACACTAATACAAGTGCAAAAGTGGTTTCCTGCACCAACACAAGTGCGAAAAGTGGTTTTTCAACACTAACACAAGTGCAAAAAGTGGTTTTTCAACACTAACACAAGTGCAAAAAGTGGTTTTTCAACACTAACACAAGTGCGAAAAGTGGTTTTTCAACACTAACACAAGTGCGAAAAGTGGTTTTTCAACACTAACAGAAGTGCAAAAAGTGGTTTTTCCACACTAATACAAGTGCAAAAGTGGTTTCCTGCACCAACACAAGTGCGAAAAGTGGTTTTTCAACACTAACACAAGTGCGAAAAGTGGTTTTTCAACACTATCACAAGTGCAAAAAGTGTTTTTTCCAAACTAATACAAGTGCAAAAGTGGTTTCCTGCACCAACATAAGTGCGAAAAGTGGTTTTTCAACACTAACACAAGTGCGAAAAGTGGTTTTTCAACACTAACACAAGTGCGAAAAGTGTTTTTTCCACACTATCACAAGTGCAAAAAGTGTTTTTTCAGCACTATCACAAGTGCAAAAAGTGTTTTTTCCACACTAATACAAGTGCAAAAGTGGTTTCCTGCACCAACCCAAGTGCGAAAAGTGGTTTTTCAACACTAACACAAGTGCGAAAAGTGGTTTTTCAACACTATCAAAAGTGCAAAAAGTGTTTTTCCCACACTAATACAAGTGCAAAAGTGGTTTCCTGCACCAACATAAGTGCGAAAAGTGGTTTTTCAACACTAACACAAGTGCGAAGTGGTTTTTCAACACTAACACAAGTGCGAAAAGTGGTTTTTCAACACTAACACAAGTGCGAAAAGTGGTTTTTCAACACTATCACAAGTGCAAAAAGTGTTTTTCCCACACTAATACAAGTGCAAAAGTGGTTTCCTGCACCAACATAAGTGCGAAAAATGGTTTTTCAACACTAACACAAGTGGGAAAAGTGGTTTTTCAACACTAACACAAGTGCGAAAAGTGTTTTTTCCACACTAATACAAGTGCAAAAGTGGTTTCCTGCACCAACACAAGTGCGAAAAGTGGTTTTTCAACACTAACACAAGTGCAAAAAGTGGTTTTTCAACACTAACACAAGTGCGAAAAGTGGTTTTCCAACAATAACACAAGTGCGAAAAGTGGTTTTTCAACACTAACACAAGTGCGAAAAGTGTTTTTTCCACACTAATACAAGTGCAAAAGTGGTTTCCTGCACCAACACAAGTGCGAAAAGTGGTTTTTCAACACTAACACAAGTGCGAAAAGTGGTTTTTCAACACTAACACAAGTGCGAAAAGTGGTTTTTCCACACTAATACAAGTGCAAAAGTGGTTTCCTGCACCAACACAAGTGCGAAAAGTGGTTTTTCAACACTAACACAAGTGCGAAAAGTGGTTTTTCAACACTATCACAAGTGCAAAAAGTGTTTTTTCCACACTAATACAAGTGCAAAAGTGGTTTCCTGCACCAACACAAGTGCGAAAAGTGGTTTTTCAACACTAACACAAGTGCGAAAAGTGGTTTTTCAACACTAACACAAGTGCGAAAAGTGGTTTTTCAACACTAACACAAGTGCGAAAAGTGGTTTTTCCACACTAATACAAGTGCAAAAGTGGTTTCCTGCACCAACACAAGTGCGAAAAGTGGTTTTTCAACACTAACACAAGTGCGAAAAGTGGTTTTTCCACACTAATACAAGTGCAAAAGTGGTTTCCTTCGCCAACACAAGTGCGAAGTGGTTTTTCAACACTAACACAAGTGCGGAAAGTGGTTTTTCAACACTATCACAAGTGCAAAAAGTGTTTTTTCCACACTAATACAAGTGTAAAAGTGGTTTCCTGCACCAACCCAAGTGCGAAATGTGGTTTTTCAACACTAACACAAGTGCGAAAAGTGGTTTTTCAACACTAACACAAGTGCGAAAAGTGTTTTTTCCACACTAATACAAGTGCAAAAGTGGTCTCCTGCACCAACACAAGTGCGAAAAGTGTTTTTTCAACACTAACACAAGTGCGAAAAGTGGTTTTTCAACACTAACACAAGTGCGAAAAGTGGTTTTTCAACATTAACACAAGTGCGCAAAGTGGTTTTCCACACTAATACAAGTGCAAAAGTGGTTTCCTGTACCAACACAAGTGCGAAAAGTGGTTTTTCAACACTAACACAAGTGGGAAAAGTGGTTTTTCAACACTAACACAAGTGCGAAAAGTGGTTTTTCCACACTAATACAAGTGCAAAAGTGGTTTCCTGCACCAACACAAGTGCGAAAAGTGGTTTTTCAACACTAACACAAGTGTGAAAAGTGGTTTTTCAACACTAACACAAGTGCGAAGTGTTTTTTCCACACTAATACAAGTGCAAAAGTGGTTTCCTGCACCAACACAAGTGCGAAAAGTGGTTTTTCAACACTAACACAAGTGCGAAATGTGGTTTTTCAACACTAACACAAGTGCGAAAAGTGGTTTTTCCACACTAATAGAAGTGCAAAAGTGGTTTCCTGCACCAACACAAGTGCGAAAAGTGGTTTTTCAACACTAACACAAGTGCGAAAAGTGGTTTTTCAACATTAACACAAGTGCGAAAAGTGGTTTTTCCACACTAATACAAGTGCAAAAGTGGTTTCCTGCACCAACACAAGTGCGAAAAGTGGTTTTTCAACACTAACACAAGTGCGAAAAGTGGTTTTTCAACACTATCACAAGTGCAAAAAGTGTTTTTTCCACACTAATACAAGTGCAAAAGTGGTTTACTGCACCAACACAAGTGCGAAAAGTGGTTTTTCAACACTAACACAAGTGCGAAAAGTGTTTTTTCCACACTAATACAAGTGCAAAAGTGGTTTCCTGCACCAACACAAGTGCGAAAAGTGGTTTTTCAACACTAACACAAGTGCGAAAAGTGGTTTTTCAACACTAACACAAGTGCGAAAAGTGTTTTTTCCACACTAATACAAGTGCAAAAGTGGTTTCCTGCACCAACACAAGTGCGAAAAGTGGTTTTTCAACACTAACACAAGTGTGAAAAGTGGTTTTTCAACACTAACACAAGTGCGAAAAGTGGTTTTTCAACACTAACACAAGTGCGAAAAGTGGTTTTTCCACACTAATACAAGTGCAAAAGTGGTTTCCTGCACCAACACAAGTGCGAAAAGTGGTTTTTCAACACTAACACAAGTGCGAAAAGTGGTTTTTCCACACTAATACAAGTGCAAAAGTGGTTTCCTGCACCAACACAAGTGCGAAAAGTGGTTTTTCAACACTAACACAAGTGCGAAAAGTGGTTTTTCAACACTATCACAAGTACAAAAAGTGTTTTTTCCACACTAATACAAGTGCAAAAGTGGTTTCCTGCACCAACACAAGTGCGAAAAGTGGTTTTTCAACACCAACACAAGTGCGAAAAGTGGTTTTTCAACACTAACACAAGTGCGAAAAGTGGTTTTTCCACACTAATACAAGTGCAAAAGTGGTTTCCTGCACCAACACAAGTGCGAAAAGTGGTTTTTCAACACTAACACAAGTGCAAAAAGTGGTTTTTCAACACTATCACAAGTGCAAAAAGTGTTTTTTCCACACTAATACAAGTGCAAAAGTGGTTTCCTGCACCAACACAAGTGCGAAAAGTCGTTTTTCAACACTAACACAAGTGCGAAAAGTGGTTTTTCAACACTAACACAAGTGCGAAAAGTGTTTTTTCCACACTAATACAAGTGCAAAAGTGGTCTCCTGCACCAACACAAGTGCGAAAAGTGTTTTTTCAACACTAACACAAGTGCGAAAAGTGGTTTTTCAACAATATCACAAGTGCAAAAAGTGTTTTTTCCACATTAATACAAGTGCAAAAGTGGTTTCCTGCACCAACACATGCGAAAGGTGGTTTTTCAACACTAACACAAGTGCGAAAAGTTGTTTTTCAACACTAACACAAGTGCAAAAAGTGTTTTTTCCACACTAATACAAGTGCAAAAGTGGTTTCCTTCACCAACACAAGTGCGAAAAATGGTTTTTCAACACTAACACAAGTGCGAAAAGTGGTTTTTCAACACCAACACAAGTGCGAAAAGTGTTTTTTCCACACTAATACAAGTGCAAAAGTGGTTTCCTGCACCAACACAAGTGCGAAAAGTGGTTTTTCAACACTAACACAAGTGCGAAAAGTGGTTTTTCAACACTAACAGAAGTGCGAAAAGTGGTTTTTCCACACTAATATAAGTGCAAAAGTGGTTTCCTGCACCAACACAAGTGCGAAAAGTGGTTTTTCAACACTAACACAAGTGCGAAAAGTGGTTTTTCAACACTATCACAAGTGCAAAAAGTGTTTTTTCCACACTAATACAAGTGCAAAAGTGGTTTCCTGCACCAACACAAGTGTGAAAAGTGGTTTTTCAACACTAACATAAGTGCGAAAAGTGGTTTTTCAACACTAACACAAGTGCGGAAAGTGTTTCTTCCACACTATCACAAGTGCAAAAAGTGTTTTTTCAGCACTATCACAAGTGCAAAAAGTGTTTTTTCCACACTAATACAAGTGCAAAAGTGGTTTCCTGCACCAACACAAGTGCAAAAAGTGGTTTTTCAACACTAACACAAGTGCGAAAAGTGGGTTTTCAACACTAACCCAAGTGCGAAAAGTGGTTTTTCAACACAAACACAAGTGCGAAAAGTGGTTTTTCAACACTAACACAAGTGCAAAAAGTGTTTTTCCCACACTAATACAAGTGCAAAAGTGGTTTCCTGCACCAACACAAGTGCGAAAAGTGGTTTTTCAACACTAACACAAGTGCGAAAAGTGGTTTTTCAACACTAACACAAGTGCGAAAAGTGGTTTTTCAACACTAACACAAGTGCGAAAAGTGGTTTTTCAACACTATCACAAGTGCAAAAAGTGTTTTTCCCACACTAATACAAGTGCAAAAGTGGTTTCCTGCACCAACATAAGTGCGAAAAGTGGTTTTTCAACACTAACACAAGTGGGAAAAGTGGTTTTTCAACACTAACACAAGTGCGAAAAGTGTTTTTTCCACACTAATACAAGTGCAAAAGTGGTTTCCTGCACCAACACAAGTGCGAAAAGTGGTTTTTCAACACTAACACAAGTGCAAAAAGTGGTTTTTCAACACTAACACAAGTGCGAAAAGTGGTTTTCCAACACTAACACAAGTGCGAAAAGTGGTTTTTCAACACTAACACAAGTGCGAAAAGTGTTTTTCCACACTAATACAAGTGCAAAAGTGGTTTCCTGCACCAACACAAGTGCGAAAAGTGGTTTTTCAACACTAACACAAGTGCGAAAAGTGGTTTTTCAACACTAACACAAGTGCGAAAAGTGGTTTTTCCACACTAATACAAGTGCAAAAGTGGTTTCCTGCACCAACACAAGTGCGAAAAGTGGTTTTTCAACACTAACACAAGTGCGAAAAGTGGTTTTTCAACACTAACACAAGTGCGAAAAGTGGTTTTTCAACACTAACACAAGTGCGAAAAGTGGTTTTTCCACACTAATACAAGTGCAAAAGTGGTTTCCTGCACCAACACAAGTGCGAAAAGTGGTTTTTCAACACTAACACAAGTGCGAAAAGTGGTTTTTCCACACTAATACAAATGCAAAAGTGGTTTCCTTCACCAACACAAGTGCGAAAAGTGGTTTTTCAACACTAACACAAGTGCGAAAAGTGGTTTTTCAACACTATCACAAGTGCAAAAAGTGTTTTTTCCACACTAATACAAGTGCAAAAGTGGTTTCCTGCACCAACACAAGTGCGAAAAGTGGTTTTTCAACACTAACACAAGTGCGAAAAGTGGTTTTTCAACACTAACACAAGTGCGAAAAGTGGTTTTTCAACACTAACACAAGTGCGAAAAGTGGTTTTTCCACACTAATACAAGTGCAAACGTGGTTTCCTGCACCAACACAAGTGCGAAAAGTGGTTTTTCAACACTAACACAAGTGCGAAAAGTGGTTTTTCAACACTATCACAAGTGCAAAAAGTGTTTTTTCCACACTAATACAAGTGCAAAAGTGGTTTCCTGCACCAACACAAGTGCAAAAAGTGGTTTTTCAACACTAACACAAGTGCGAAAAGTGGTTTTTCAACACTAACCCAAGTGCGAAAAGTGGTTTTTCAACACTAACACAAGTGCGAAAAGTGGTTTTTCAACACTATCACAAGTGCAAAAAGTGTTTTTCCCACACTAATACAAGTGCAAAAGTGGTTTCCTGCACCAACACAAGTGCGAAAAGTGGTTTTTCAACACTAACACAAGTGCGAAAAGTGGTTTTTCAACAATAACACAAGTGGGAAAAGTGGTTTTTCAACACTAATACAAGTGCAAAAGTGGTTTCCTGCACCAACACAAGTGCGAAAAGTGGTTTTTCAACACTAACACAAGTGCAAAAAGTGGTTTTTCAACACTAACACAAGTGCAAAAAGTGGTTTTTCAACACTAACACAAGTGCGAAAAGTGGTTTTTCAACACTAACACAAGTGCGAAAAGTGGTTTTTCAACACTAACAGAAGTGCAAAAAGTGGTTTTTCCACACTAATACAAGTGCAAAAGTGGTTTCCTGCACCAACACAAGTGCGAAAAGTGGTTTTTCAACACTAACACAAGTGCGAAAAGTGGTTTTTCAACACTATCACAAGTGCAAAAAGTGTTTTTTCCAAACTAATACAAGTGCAAAAGTGGTTTCCTGCACCAACATAAGTGCGAAAAGTGGTTTTTCAACACTAACACAAGTGCGAAAAGTGGTTTTTCAACACTAACACAAGTGCGAAAAGTGTTTTTTCCACACTATCACAAGTGCAAAAAGTGTTTTTTCAGCACTATCACAAGTGCAAAAAGTGTTTTTTCCACACTAATACAAGTGCAAAAGTGGTTTCCTGCACCAACCCAAGTGCGAAAAGTGGTTTTTCAACACTAACACAAGTGCGAAAAGTGGTTTTTCAACACTATCAAAAGTGCAAAAAGTGTTTTTCCCACACTAATACAAGTGCAAAAGTGGTTTCCTGCACCAACATAAGTGCGAAAAGTGGTTTTTCAACACTAACACAAGTGCGAAGTGGTTTTTCAACACTAACACAAGTGCGAAAAGTGGTTTTTCAACACTAACACAAGTGCGAAAAGTGGTTTTTCAACACTATCACAAGTGCAAAAAGTGTTTTTCCCACACTAATACAAGTGCAAAAGTGGTTTCCTGCACCAACATAAGTGCGAAAAATGGTTTTTCAACACTAACACAAGTGGGAAAAGTGGTTTTTCAACACTAACACAAGTGCGAAAAGTGTTTTTTCCACACTAATACAAGTGCAAAAGTGGTTTCCTGCACCAACACAAGTGCGAAAAGTGGTTTTTCAACACTAACACAAGTGCAAAAAGTGGTTTTTCAACACTAACACAAGTGCGAAAAGTGGTTTTCCAACAATAACACAAGTGCGAAAAGTGGTTTTTCAACACTAACACAAGTGCGAAAAGTGTTTTTTCCACACTAATACAAGTGCAAAAGTGGTTTCCTGCACCAACACAAGTGCGAAAAGTGGTTTTTCAACACTAACACAAGTGCGAAAAGTGGTTTTTCAACACTAACACAAGTGCGAAAAGTGGTTTTTCCACACTAATACAAGTGCAAAAGTGGTTTCCTGCACCAACACAAGTGCGAAAAGTGGTTTTTCAACACTAACACAAGTGCGAAAAGTGGTTTTTCAACACTATCACAAGTGCAAAAAGTGTTTTTTCCACACTAATACAAGTGCAAAAGTGGTTTCCTGCACCAACACAAGTGCGAAAAGTGGTTTTTCAACACTAACACAAGTGCGAAAAGTGGTTTTTCAACACTAACACAAGTGCGAAAAGTGGTTTTTCAACACTAACACAAGTGCGAAAAGTGGTTTTTCCACACTAATACAAGTGCAAAAGTGGTTTCCTGCACCAACACAAGTGCGAAAAGTGGTTTTTCAACACTAACACAAGTGCGAAAAGTGGTTTTTCCACACTAATACAAGTGCAAAAGTGGTTTCCTTCACCAACACAAGTGCGAAGTGGTTTTTCAACACTAACACAAGTGCGGAAAGTGGTTTTTCAACACTATCACAAGTGCAAAAAGTGTTTTTTCCACACTAATACAAGTGTAAAAGTGGTTTCCTGCACCAACCCAAGTGCGAAATGTGGTTTTTCAACACTAACACAAGTGCGAAAAGTGGTTTTTCAACACTAACACAAGTGCGAAAAGTGTTTTTTCCACACTAATACAAGTGCAAAAGTGGTCTCCTGCACCAACACAAGTGCGAAAAGTGTTTTTTCAACACTAACACAAGTGCGAAAAGTGGTTTTTCAACACTAACACAAGTGCGAAAAGTGGTTTTTCAACATTAACACAAGTGCGCAAAGTGGTTTTCCACACTAATACAAGTGCAAAAGTGGTTTCCTGTACCAACACAAGTGCGAAAAGTGGTTTTTCAACACTAACACAAGTGGGAAAAGTGGTTTTTCAACACTAACACAAGTGCGAAAAGTGGTTTTTCCACACTAATACAAGTGCAAAAGTGGTTTCCTGCACCAACACAAGTGCGAAAAGTGGTTTTTCAACACTAACACAAGTGTGAAAAGTGGTTTTTCAACACTAACACAAGTGCGAAGTGTTTTTTCCACACTAATACAAGTGCAAAAGTGGTTTCCTGCACCAACACAAGTGCGAAAAGTGGTTTTTCAACACTAACACAAGTGCGAAATGTGGTTTTTCAACACTAACACAAGTGCGAAAAGTGGTTTTTCCACACTAATAGAAGTGCAAAAGTGGTTTCCTGCACCAACACAAGTGCGAAAAGTGGTTTTTCAACACTAACACAAGTGCGAAAAGTGGTTTTTCAACATTAACACAAGTGCGAAAAGTGGTTTTTCCACACTAATACAAGTGCAAAAGTGGTTTCCTGCACCAACACAAGTGCGAAAAGTGGTTTTTCAACACTAACACAAGTGCGAAAAGTGGTTTTTCAACACTATCACAAGTGCAAAAAGTGTTTTTTCCACACTAATACAAGTGCAAAAGTGGTTTACTGCACCAACACAAGTGCGAAAAGTGGTTTTTCAACACTAACACAAGTGCGAAAAGTGTTTTTTCCACACTAATACAAGTGCAAAAGTGGTTTCCTGCACCAACACAAGTGCGAAAAGTGGTTTTTCAACACTAACACAAGTGCGAAAAGTGGTTTTTCAACACTAACACAAGTGCGAAAAGTGTTTTTTCCACACTAATACAAGTGCAAAAGTGGTTTCCTGCACCAACACAAGTGCGAAAAGTGGTTTTTCAACACTAACACAAGTGTGAAAAGTGGTTTTTCAACACTAACACAAGTGCGAAAAGTGGTTTTTCAACACTAACACAAGTGCGAAAAGTGGTTTTTCCACACTAATACAAGTGCAAAAGTGGTTTCCTGCACCAACACAAGTGCGAAAAGTGGTTTTTCAACACTAACACAAGTGCGAAAAGTGGTTTTTCCACACTAATACAAGTGCAAAAGTGGTTTCCTGCACCAACACAAGTGCGAAAAGTGGTTTTTCAACACTAACACAAGTGCGAAAAGTGGTTTTTCAACACTATCACAAGTACAAAAAGTGTTTTTTCCACACTAATACAAGTGCAAAAGTGGTTTCCTGCACCAACACAAGTGCGAAAAGTGGTTTTTCAACACTAGCACAAGTGCAAAAAGTGGTTTTTCAACACTAACACAAGTGCGAAAGTGTTTTTTTCCACACTAATACAAGTGCAAAAGTGGTTTCCTGCACCAACACAAGTGCGAAAAGTGTTTTTTCAACACTAACACAAGTGCGAAAAGTGGTTTTTCAACAATATCACAAGTGCAAAAAGTGTTTTTTCCACACTAATACAAGTGCAAAAGTGGTTTCCTGCACCAACACAAGTGCGAAAAGTGGTTTTTCAACACTAACACAAGTGCGAAAAGTGGTTTTTCAACACTAACACAAGTGCGAAAAGTGTTTTTTCCACACTAATACAAGTGCAAAAGTGGTTTCCTGCACCAACACAAGTGCGAAAAGTGGTTTTTCAACACTAACACAAGTGCAAAAAGTGGTTTTTCAACACTAACACAAGTGCGAAAAGTGGTTTTTCAACACTAACACAAGTGCGAAAAGTGGTTTTTCCACACTAATACAAGTGCAAAAGTGGTTTCCTGCACCAACACAAGTGCGAAAAGTGGTTTTTCAACACTAACACAAGTGCGAAAAGTGGTTTTTCAACACTATCACAAGTGCAAAAAGTATTTTTTCCACACTAATACAAGTGCAAAAGTGGTTTCCTGCACCAACACAAGTGCGAAAAGTGGTTTTTCAACACTAACACAAGTGCGAAAAGTGGTTTTTCAACACTAACACAAGTGCGAAAAGTGGTTTTTCAACACTATCACAAGTGCAAAAAGTGTTTTTTCCACACTAATACAAGTGCAAAAGTGGTTTCCTGCACCAACACAAGTGCGAAAAGTGGTTCTTCAACACTAACACAAGTGCGAAAAGTGGTTTTTCAGCACTATCTCAAGTGCAAAAAGTGTTTTTTCCACACGAATACAGGTGCAAAAGTGGTTTCCTGCACCAACACAAGTGCGAAAAGTGGTTTTTCAACACTAACACAAGTGCAAAAAGTGGTTTTTCCACACTAATACAAGTGCAAAAGTGGTTTCCTGCACCAACACAAGTGTGAAAAGTGGTTTTTCAACACTAACACAAGTGCGAAAAGTGGTTTTTCAACACTATCACAAGTGCAAAAAGTGTTTTTTCCACACTAATACAAGTGCAAAAGTGGTTTCCTGCACCAACACAAGTGCGAAAAGTGGTTTTTCAACACTAACACAAGTGTGAAAAGTGGTTTTTCAACACTAACACAAGTGCGAAAAGTGGTTTTTCAACACTAACACAAGTGCGAAAAGTGGTTTTTCCACACTAATACAAGTGCAAAAGTGGTTTCCTGCACCAACACAAGTGCGAAAAGTGGTTTTTCAACACTAACACAAGTGCGAAAAGTGGTTTTTCAACACTAACACAAGTGCGAAAAGTGGTTTTTCCACACTAATACAAGTGCAAAAGTGGTTTCCTGCACCAACACAAGTGCGAAAAGTGGTTTTTCAACACTAACACAAGTGCGAAAAGTGGTTTTTCAACACTATCACAAGTGCAAAAAGTGTTTTTTCCACACTAATACAAGTGCAAAAGTGGTTTCCTGCACCAACACAAGTGCGAAAAGTGGTTTTTCAACACTAGCACAAGTGCAAAAAGTGGTTTTTCAACACTAACACAAGTGCGAAAAGTGTTTTTTTCCACACTAATACAAGTGCAAAAGTGGTTTCCTGCACCAACACAAGTGCGAAAAGTGTTTTTTCAACACTAACACAAGTGCGAAAAGTGGTTTTTCAACAATATCACAAGTGCAAAAAGTGTTTTTTCCACACTAATACAAGTGCAAAAGTGGTTTCCTGCACCAACACAAGTGCGAAAAGTGGTTTTTCAACACTAACACAAGTGCGAAAAGTGGTTTTTCAACACTAACACAAGTGCGAAAAGTGTTTTTTCCACACTAATACAAGTGCAAAAGTGGTTTCCTGCACCAACACAAGTGCGAAAAGTGGTTTTTCAACACTAACACAAGTGCGAAAAGTGGTTTTTCAACACCAACACAAGTGCGAAAAGTGGTTTTTCAACACTAACACAAGTGCGAAAAGTGGTTTTTCCACACTAATACAAGTGCAAAAGTGGTTTCCTGCACCAACACAAGTGTGAAAAGTGGTTTTTCAACACTAACACAAGTGCGAAAAGTGGTTTTTCAACACTATCACAAGTGCAAAAAGTATTTTTTCCACACTAATACAAGTGCAAAAGTGGTTTCCTGCACCAACACAAGTGCGAAAAGTGGTTTTTCAACACTAACACAAGTGCGAAAAGTGGTTTTTCAACACTATCACAAGTGCAAAAAGTGTTTTTTCCACACTAATACAAGTGCAAAAGTGGTTTCCTGCACCAACACAAGTGCGAAAAGTGGTTTTTCAACACTAACACAAGTGCGAAAAGTGGTTTTTCAACACTAACACAAGTGCAAAAAGTGTTTTTTCCACACTAATACAAGTGCAAAAGTGGTTTCCTTCACCAACACAATTGCGAAAAATGGTTTTTCAACACTAACACAAGTGCGAAAAGTGTTTTTTCAACACCAACACAAGTGCGAAAAGTGTTTTTTCCACACTAATACAAGTGCAAAAGTGGTTTCCTGCACCAACACAAGTGCGAAAAGTGGTTTTTCAACACTAACACAAGTGCGAAAAGTGTTTTTTCAACACTAACAGAAGTGCGAAAAGTGGTTTTTCCACACTAATACAAGTGCAAAAGTGGTTTCCTGCACCAACACAAGTGCGAAAAGTGGTTTTTCAACACTAACACAAGTGCGAAAAGTGGTTTTTCAACACTATCACAAGTGCAAAAAGTGTTTTTTCCACACTAATACAAGTGCAAAAGTGGTTTCCTGCACCAACACAAGTGCGAAAAGTGGTTTTTCAACACTAGCACAAGTGCAAAAAGTGGTTCTTCAACACTAACACAAGTGCAAAAAGTGTTTTTTTCCACACTAATACAAGTGCGAAAGTGGTTTCCTGCACCAACACAAGTGCGAAAAGTGTTTTTTCAACACTAACACAAGTGCGAAAAGTGGTTTTTCAACAATATCACAAGTGCAAAAAGTGTTTTTTCCACACTAATACAAGTGCAAAAGTGGTTTCCTGCACCAACACAAGTGCGAAAAGTGGTTTTTCAACACTAACACAAGTGCGAAAAGTGGTTTTTCAACACTAACACAAGTGCGAAAAGTGTTTTTTCCACACTAATACAAGTGCAAAAGTGGTTTCCTGCACCAACACAAGTGCGAAAAGTGGTTTTTCAACACTAACACAAGTGCGAAAAGTGGTTTTTCAACACTAACACAAGTGCGAAAAGTGGTTTTTCAACACTAACACAAGTGCGAAAAGTGGTTTTTCCACACTAATACAAGTGCAAAAGTGGTTTCCTGCACCAACACAAGTGCGAAAAGTGGTTTTTCAACAATAACACAAGTGCGAAAAGTGGTTTTTCAACACTATCACAAGTGCAAAAAGTATTTTTTTCCACACTAATACAAGTGCAAAAGTGGTTTCCTGCACCAACACAAGTGCGAAAAGTGGTTTTTCAACACTAACACAGGTGCGAAAAGTGGTTTTTCAACACAAACACAAGTGCGAAAAGTGGTTTTTCAACACTATCACAAGTGCAAAAAGTGTTTTTTCCACACTAATACAAGTGCAAAAGTGGTTTCCTGCACCAACACAAGTGCGAAAAGTGGTTCTTCAACACTAACACAAGTGCGAAAAGTGGTTTTTCAGCACTATCTCAAGTGCAAAAAGTGTTTTTTCCACACTAATACAAGTGCAAAAGTGGTTTCCTGCACCAACACAAGTGCGAAAAGTGGTTTTTCAACACTAACACAAGTGCGAAAAGTGGTTTTTCCACACTAATACAAGTGCAAAAGTGGTTTCCTGCACCAACACAAGTGCGAAAAGTGGTTTTTCAACACTAACACAAGTGCGAAAAGTGGTTTTTCAACACTATCACAAGTGCAAAAAGTGTTTTTTCCACACTAATACAAGTGCAAAAGTGGTTTCCTGCACCAACACAAGTGCGAAAAGTGGTTTTTCAACACTAACACAAGTGCGAAAAGTGGTTTTTCAACACTAACACAAGTGCGAAAAGTGTTTTTTCCACACTAATACAAGTGCAAAAGTGGTCTCCTGCACCAACACAAGTGCGAAAAGTGTTTTTTCAACACTAACACAAGTGCGAAAAGTGGTTTTTCAACAATATCACAAGTGCAAAAAGTGTTTTTTCCACACTAATACAAGTGCAAAAGTGGTTTCCTGCACCAACACAAGTGCGAAAAGTGGTTTTTCAACACTAACACAAGTGCGAAAAGTGGTTTTTCAACACTAACACAAGTGCGAAAAGTGTTTTTTCCACACTAATGCAAGTGCAAAAGTGGTCTCCTGCACCAACACAAGTGCGAAAAGTGTTTTTTCAACACTAACACAAGTGCGAAAAGTGGTTTTTCAACAATATCACAAGTGCAAAAAGTGTTTTTTCCACACTAATACAAGTGCAAAAGTGGTTTCCTGCACCAACACAAGTGCGAAAAGTGGTTTTTCAACTCTAACACAAGTGCGAAAAGTGGTTTTTCAACACTAACACAAGTGCAAAAAGTGTTTTTTCCACACTAATACAAGTGCAAAAGTGGTTTCCTTCACCAACACAATTGCGAAAAATGGTTTTTCAACACTAACACAAGTGCGAAAAGTGTTTTTTCAACACCAACACAAGTGCGAAAAGTGTTTTTTCCACACTAATACAAGTGCAAAAGTGGTTTCCTGCACCAACACAAGTGCGAAAAGTGGTTTTTCAACACTAACACAAGTGCGAAAAGTGTTTTTTCAACACTAACAGAAGTGCGAAAAGTGGTTTTTCCACACTAATACAAGTGCAAAAGTGGTTTCCTGCACCAACACAAGTGCGAAAAGTGGTTTTTCAACACTAACACAAGTGCGAAAAGTGGTTTTTCAACACTATCACAAGTGCAAAAAGTGTTTTTTCCACACTAATACAAGTGCAAAAGTGGTTTCCTGCACCAACACAAGTGCGAAAAGTGGTTTTTCAACACTAGCACAAGTGCAAAAAGTGGTTCTTCAACACTAACACAAGTGCGAAAAGTGTTTTTTTCCACACTAATACAAGTGCGAAAGTGGTTTCCTGCACCAACACAACTGCGAAAAGTGTTTTTTCAACACTAACACAAGTGCGAAAAGTGGTTTTTCAACAATATCACAAGTGCAAAAAGTGTTTTTTCCACACTAATACAAGTGCAAAAGTGGTTTCCTGCACCAACACAAGTGCGAAAAGTGGTTTTTCAACACTAACACAAGTGCGAAAAGTGGTTTTTCAACACTAACACAAGTGCGAAAAGTGTTTTTTCCACACTAATACAAGTGCAAAAGTGGTTTCCTGCACCAACACAAGTGCGAAAAGTGGTTTTTCAACACTAACACAAGTGCGAAAAGTGGTTTTTCAACACTAACACAAGTGCGAAAAGTGGTTTTTCAACACTAACACAAGTGCGAAAAGTGGTTTTTCCACACTAATACAAGTGCAAAAGTGGTTTCCTGCACCAACACAAGTGCGAAAAGTGGTTTTTCAACACTAACACAAGTGCGAAAAGTGGTTTTTCAACACTATCACAAGTGCAAAAAGTATTTTTTTCCACACTAATACAAGTGCAAAAGTGGTTTCCTGCACCAACACAAGTGCGAAAAGTGGTTTTTCAACACTAACACAGGTGCGAAAAGTGGTTTTTCAACACAAACACAAGTGCGAAAAGTGGTTTTTCAACACTATCACAAGTGCAAAAAGTGTTTTTTCCACACTAATACAAGTGCAAAAGTGGTTTCTTGCACCAACACAAGTGCGAAAAGTGGTTCTTCAACACTAACACAAGTGCGAAAAGTGGTTTTTCAGCACTATCTCAAGTGCAAAAAGTGTTTTTTCCACACTAATACAAGTGCAAAAGTGGTTTCCTGCACCAACACAAGTGCGAAAAGTGGTTTTTCAACACTAACACAAGTGCGAAAAGTGGTTTTCCACACTAATACAAGTGCAAAAGTGGTTTCCTGCACCAACACAAGTGCGAAAAGTGGTTTTTCAACACTAACACAAGTGCGAAAAGTGGTTTTTCAACACTATCACAAGTGCAAAAAGTGTTTTTTCCACACTAATACAAGTGCAAAAGTGGTTTCCTGCACCAACACAAGTGCGAAAAGTGGTTTTTCAACACTAACACAAGTGCGAAAAGTGGTTTTTCAACACTAACACAAGTGCGAAAAGTGTTTTTTCCACACTAATACAAGTGCAAAAGTGGTCTCCTGCACCAACACAAGTGCGAAAAGTGTTTTTTCAACACTAACACAAGTGCGAAAAGTGGTTTTTCAACAATATCACAAGTGCAAAAAGTGTTTTTTCCACACTAATACAAGTGCAAAAGTGGTTTCCTGCACCAACACGTGCGAAAAGTGGTTTTTCAACACTAACACAAGTGCGAAAAGTGGTTTTTCAACACTAACACAAGTGCAAAAAGTGTTTTTTCCACACTAATACAAGTGCAAAAGTGGTTTCCTTCACCAACACAATTGCGAAAAATGGTTTTTCAACACTAACACAAGTGCGAAAAGTGTTTTTTCAACACCAACACAAGTGCGAAAAGTGTTTTTTCCACACTATCACAAGTGCAAAAAGTGTTTTTTCAGCACTATCACAAGTGCAAAAAGTGTTTTTTCCACACTAATACAAGTGCAAAAGTGGTTTCCTGCACCAACACAAGTGCGAAAAGTGGTTTTTCAACACTAACACAAGTGCGAAAAGTGGTTTTTCAACACTAACACAAGTGCAAAAGTGGTTTCCTGCACCAACACAAGTGCGAAAAGTGGTTTTTCAACACTAACACAAGTGCGAAAAGTGGTTTTTCCACACTAATACAAGTGCAAAAGTGGTTTCCTTCACCAACACAAGTGCGAAAAGTGGTTTTTCAACACTAACACAAGTGCGAAAAGTGGTTTTTCAACACTATCACAAGTGCAAAAAGTGTTTTTTCCACACTAATACAAGTGCAAAAGTGGTTTCCTGCACCAACACAAGTGCGAAAAGTGGTTTTTCAACACTAACACAAGTGCGAAAAGTGGTTTTTCAACACTAACACAAGTGCGAAAAGTGGTTTTTCAACACTAACACAAGTGCGAAAAGTGGTTTTCCACACTAATACAAGTGCAAACGTGGTTAACTGCACCAACACAAGTGCGAAAAGTGGTTTTTCAACACTAACACAAGTGCGAAAAGTGGTTTTTCAACACTATCACAAGTGCAAAAAGTGTTTTTTCCACACTAATACAAGTGCAAAAGTGGTTTCCTGCACCAACACAAGTGCGAAAAGTGGTTTTTCAACACTAACACAAGTGCGAAAAGTGGTTTTTCAACACTAACACAAGTGCGAAAAGTGGTTTTTCAACACTAACACAAGTGCGAAAAGTGGTTTTTCCACACTAATACAAGTGCAAAAGTGGTTTCCTGCACCAACACAAGTGCGAAAAGTGGTTTTTCAACACTAACACAAGTGCGAAAAGTGGTTTTTCAACACTATCACAAGTGCAAAAAGTATTTTTTTCCACACTAATACAAGTGCAAAAGTGGTTTCCTGCACCAACACAAGTGCGAAAAGTGGTTTTTCAACACTAACACAGGTGCGAAAAGTGGTTTTTCAACACAAACACAAGTGCGAAAAGTGGTTTTTCAACACTATCACAAGTGCAAAAAGTGTTTTTTCCACACTAATACAAGTGCAAAAGTGGTTTCTTGCACCAACACAAGTGCGAAAAGTGGTTCTTCAACACTAACACAAGTGCGAAAAGTGGTTTTTCAGCACTATCTCAAGTGCAAAAAGTGTTTTTTCCACACTAATACAAGTGCAAAAGTGGTTTCCTGCACCAACACAAGTGCGAAAAGTGGTTTTTCAACACTAACACAAGTACGAAAAGTGGTTTTCCACACTAATACAAGTGCAAAAGTGGTTTCCTGCACCAACACAAGTGCGAAAAGTGGTTTTTCAACACTAACACAAGTGCGAAAATTGGTTTTTCAACACTATCACAAGTGCAAAAAGTGTTTTTTCCACACTAATACAAGTGCAAAAGTGGTTTCCTGCACCAACACAAGTGCGAAAAGTGGTTTTTCAACACTAACACAAGTGCGAAAAGTGGTTTTTCAACACTAACACAAGTGCGAAAAGTGTTTTTTCCACACTAATACAAGTGCAAAAGTGGTCTCCTGCACCAACACAAGTGTGAAAAGTGTTTTTTCAACACTAACACAAGTGCGAAAAGTGGTTTTTCAACAATATCACAAGTGCAAAAAGTGTTTTTTCCACACTAATACAAGTGCAAAAGTGGTTTCCTGCACCAACACGTGCGAAAAGTGGTTTTTCAACACTAACACAAGTGCGAAAAGTGGTTTTTCAACACTAACACAAGTGCAAAAAGTGTTTTTTCCACACTAATACAAGTGCAAAAGTGGTTTCCTTCACCAACACAATTGCGAAAAATGGTTTTTCAACACTAACACAAGTGCGAAAAGTGTTTTTTCAACACCAACACAAGTGCGAAAAGTGTTTTTTCCACACTATCACAAGTGCAAAAAGTGTTTTTTCAGCACTATCACAAGTGCAAAAAGTGTTTTTTCCACACTAATACAAGTGCAAAAGTGGTTTCCTGCACCAACACAAGTGCGAAAAGTGGTTTTTCAACACTAACACAAGTGCGAAAAGTGGTTTTTCAACACTAACACAAGTGCAAAAGTGGTTTCCTGCACCAACACAAGTGCGAAAAGTGGTTTTTCAACACTAACACAAGTGCGAAAAGTGGTTTTTCCACACTAATACAAGTGCAAAAGTGGTTTCCTTCACCAACACAAGTGCGAAAAGTGGTTTTTCAACACTAACACAAGTGCGAAAAGTGGTTTTTCAACACTATCACAAGTGCAAAAAGTGTTTTTTCCACACTAATACAAGTGCAAAAGTGGTTTCCTGCACCAACACAAGTGCGAAAAGTGGTTTTTCAACACTAACACAAGTGCGAAAAGTGGTTTTTCAACACTAACACAAGTGCGAAAAGTGGTTTTTCAACACTAACACAAGTGCGAAAAGTGGTTTTCCACACTAATACAAGTGCAAACGTGGTTAACTGCACCAACACAAGTGCGAAAAGTGGTTTTTCAACACTAACACAAGTGCAAAAAGTGGTTTTTCAACACTATCACAAGTGCAAAAAGTGTTTTTTCCACACTAATACAAGTGCAAAAGTGGTTTCCTGCACCAACACAAGTGCGAAAAGTGGTTTTTCAACACTAACACAAGTGCGAAAAGTGGTTTTTCAACACTAACACAAGTGCGAAAAGTGGTTTTTCAACACTAACACAAGTGCGAAAAGTGGTTTTTCCACACTAATACAAGTGCAAAAGTGGTTTCCTGCACCAACACAAGTGCGAAAAGTGGTTTTTCAACAATAACACAAGTGCGAAAAGTGGTTTTTCAACACTATCACAAGTGCAAAAAGTATTTTTTTCCACACTAATACAAGTGCAAAAGTGGTTTCCTGCACCAACACAAGTGCGAAAAGTGGTTTTTCAACACTAACACAGGTGCGAAAAGTGGTTTTTCAACACAAACACAAGTGCGAAAAGTGGTTTTTCAACACTATCACAAGTGCAAAAAGTGTTTTTTCCACACTAATACAAGTGCAAAAGTGGTTTCCTGCACCAACACAAGTGCGAAAAGTGGTTCTTCAACACTAACACAAGTGCGAAAAGTGGTTTTTCAGCACTATCTCAAGTGCAAAAAGTGTTTTTTCCACACTAATACAAGTGCAAAAGTGGTTTCCTGCACCAACACAAGTGCGAAAAGTGGTTTTTCAACACTAACACAAGTGCGAAAAGTGGTTTTTCCACACTAATACAAGTGCAAAAGTGGTTTCCTGCACCAACACAAGTGCGAAAAGTGGTTTTTCAACACTAACACAAGTGCGAAAAGTGGTTTTTCAACACTATCACAAGTGCAAAAAGTGTTTTTTCCACACTAATACAAGTGCAAAAGTGGTTTCCTGCACCAACACAAGTGCGAAAAGTGGTTTTTCAACACTAACACAAGTGCGAAAAGTGGTTTTTCAACACTAACACAAGTGCGAAAAGTGTTTTTTCCACACTAATACAAGTGCAAAAGTGGTCTCCTGCACCAACACAAGTGCGAAAAGTGTTTTTTCAACACTAACACAAGTGCGAAAAGTGGTTTTTCAACAATATCACAAGTGCAAAAAGGGTTTTTTCCACACTAATACAAGTGCAAAAGTGGTTTCCTGCACCAACACAAGTGCGAAAAGTGGTTTTTCAACACTAACACAAGTGCGAAAAGTGGTTTTTCAACACTAACACAAGTGCGAAAAGTGTTTTTTCCACACTAATGCAAGTGCAAAAGTGGTCTCCTGCACCAACACAAGTGCGAAAAGTGGTTTTTCAACACTAACACAGGTGCGAAAAGTGGTTTTTCAACACAAACACAAGTGCGAAAAGTGGTTTTTCAACACTATCACAAGTGCAAAAAGTGTTTTTTCCACACTAATACAAGTGCAAAAGTGGTTTCTTGCACCAACACAAGTGCGAAAAGTGGTTCTTCAACACTAACACAAGTGCGAAAAGTGGTTTTTCAGCACTATCTCAAGTGCAAAAAGTGTTTTTTCCACACTAATACAAGTGCAAAAGTGGTTTCCTGCACCAACACAAGTGCGAAAAGTGGTTTTTCAACACTAACACAAGTGCGAAAAGTGGTTTTCCACACTAATACAAGTGCAAAAGTGGTTTCCTGCACAAACACAAGTGCGAAAAGTGGTTTTTCAACACTAACACAAGTGCGAAAAGTGGTTTTTCAACACTATCACAAGTGCAAAAAGTGTTTTTTCCACACTAATACAAGTGCAAAAGTGGTTTCCTGCACCAACACAAGTGCGAAAAGTGGTTTTTCAACACTAACACAAGTGCGAAAAGTGGTTTTTCAACACTAACACAAGTGCGAAAAGTGTTTTTTCCACACTAATACAAGTGCAAAAGTGGTCTCCTGCACCAACACAAGTGCGAAAAGTGTTTTTTCAACACTAACACAAGTGCGAAAAGTGGTTTTTCAACAATATCACAAGTGCAAAAAGTGTTTTTTCCACACTAATACAAGTGCAAAAGTGGTTTCCTGCACCAACACGTGCGAAAAGTGGTTTTTCAACACTAACACAAGTGCGAAAAGTGGTTTTTCAACACTAACACAAGTGCAAAAAGTGTTTTTTCCACACTAATACAAGTGCAAAAGTGGTTTCCTTCACCAACACAATTGCGAAAAATGGTTTTTCAACACTAACACAAGTGCGAAAAGTGTTTTTTCAACACCAACACAAGTGCGAAAAGTGTTTTTTCCACACTATCACAAGTGCAAAAAGTGTTTTTTCAGCACTATCACAAGTGCAAAAAGTGTTTTTTCCACACTAATACAAGTGCAAAAGTGGTTTCCTGCACCAACACAAGTGCGAAAAGTGGTTTTTCAACACTAACACAAGTGCGAAAAGTGGTTTTTCAACACTAACACAAGTGCAAAAGTGGTTTCCTGCACCAACACAAGTGCGAAAAGTGGTTTTTCAACACTAACACAAGTGCGAAAAGTGGTTTTTCCACACTAATACAAGTGCAAAAGTGGTTTCCTTCACCAACACAAGTGCGAAAAGTGGTTTTTCAACACTAACACAAGTGCGAAAAGTGGTTTTTCAACACTATCACAAGTGCAAAAAGTGTTTTTTCCACACTAATACAAGTGCAAAAGTGGTTTCCTGCACCAACACAAGTGCGAAAAGTGGTTTTTCAACACTAACACAAGTGCGAAAAGTGGTTTTTCAACACTAACACAAGTGCGAAAAGTGGTTTTTCAACACTAACACAAGTGCGAAAAGTGGTTTTCCACACTAATACAAGTGCAAACGTGGTTAACTGCACCAACACAAGTGCGAAAAGTGGTTTTTCAACACTAACACAAGTGCGAAAAGTGGTTTTTCAACACTATCACAAGTGCAAAAAGTGTTTTTTCCACACTAATACAAGTGCAAAAGTGGTTTCCTGCACCAACACAAGTGCGAAAAGTGGTTTTTCAACACTAACACAAGTGCGAAAAGTGGTTTTTCAACACTAACACAAGTGCGAAAAGTGGTTTTTCAACACTAACACAAGTGCGAAAAGTGGTTTTTCCACACTAATACAAGTGCAAAAGTGGTTTCCTGCACCAACACAAGTGCGAAAAGTGGTTTTTCAACACTAACACAAGTGCGAAAAGTGGTTTTTCAACACTATCACAAGTGCAAAAAGTATTTTTTTCCACACTAATACAAGTGCAAAAGTGGTTTCCTGCACCAACACAAGTGCGAAAAGTGGTTTTTCAACACTAACACAGGTGCGAAAAGTGGTTTTTCAACACAAACACAAGTGCGAAAAGTGGTTTTTCAACACTATCACAAGTGCAAAAAGTGTTTTTTCCACACTAATACAAGTGCAAAAGTGGTTTCTTGCACCAACACAAGTGCGAAAAGTGGTTCTTCAACACTAACACAAGTGCGAAAAGTGGTTTTTCAGCACTATCTCAAGTGCAAAAAGTGTTTTTTCCACACTAATACAAGTGCAAAAGTGGTTTCCTGCACCAACACAAGTGCGAAAAGTGGTTTTTCAACACTAACACAAGTACGAAAAGTGGTTTTCCACACTAATACAAGTGCAAAAGTGGTTTCCTGCACCAACACAAGTGCGAAAAGTGGTTTTTCAACACTAACACAAGTGCGAAAATTGGTTTTTCAACACTATCACAAGTGCAAAAAGTGTTTTTTCCACACTAATACAAGTGCAAAAGTGGTTTCCTGCACCAACACAAGTGCGAAAAGTGGTTTTTCAACACTAACACAAGTGCGAAAAGTGGTTTTTCAACACTAACACAAGTGCGAAAAGTGTTTTTTCCACACTAATACAAGTGCAAAAGTGGTCTCCTGCACCAACACAAGTGTGAAAAGTGTTTTTTCAACACTAACACAAGTGCGAAAAGTGTTTTTTCAACAATATCACAAGTGCAAAAAGTGTTTTTTCCACACTAATACAAGTGCAAAAGTGGTTTCCTGCACCAACACGTGCGAAAAGTGGTTTTTCAACACTAACACAAGTGCGAAAAGTGGTTTTTCAACACTAACACAAGTGCAAAAAGTGTTTTTTCCACACTAATACAAGTGCAAAAGTGGTTTCCTTCACCAACACAATTGCGAAAAATGGTTTTTCAACACTAACACAAGTGCGAAAAGTGTTTTTTCAACACCAACACAAGTGCGAAAAGTGTTTTTTCCACACTATCACAAGTGCAAAAAGTGTTTTTTCAGCACTATCACAAGTGCAAAAAGTGTTTTTTCCACACTAATACAAGTGCAAAAGTGGTTTCCTGCACCAACACAAGTGCGAAAAGTGGTTTTTCAACACTAACACAAGTGCGAAAAGTGGTTTTTCAACACTAACACAAGTGCAAAAGTGGTTTCCTGCACCAACACAAGTGCGAAAAGTGGTTTTTCAACACTAACACAAGTGCGAAAAGTGGTTTTTCCACACTAATACAAGTGCAAAAGTGGTTTCCTTCACCAACACAAGTGCGAAAAGTGGTTTTTCAACACTAACACAAGTGCGAAAAGTGGTTTTTCAACACTATCACAAGTGCAAAAAGTGTTTTTTCCACACTAATACAAGTGCAAAAGTGGTTTCCTGCACCAACACAAGTGCGAAAAGTGGTTTTTCAACACTAACACAAGTGCGAAAAGTGGTTTTTCAACACTAACACAAGTGCGAAAAGTGGTTTTTCAACACTAACACAAGTGCGAAAAGTGGTTTTCCACACTAATACAAGTGCAAACGTGAGTAGTGTAATAATGTTGCTTCTGGGACACCTCCGTTTAACATGGGAAATCCCTATCTAATGTCATTTACCCCCTTGTCTTTTTCAAAAATCATAAACACCTCTATTTCTCCCACCCTCATCTTTATGAACCTTTTGTCTGTAGTACCTATCCTTAATGTTGTTCATTAGACCACTCAAACACTACAAATATTTGTTTTCTCTTATAGACCTATCATCCTTCTTCTACATATCATCTGGCAGATTAATCTTTGACCCATTCACTTCCATATTAATTCTTTCCCTCCCTCATTGCCCCTAAAGACCTCTATTTCTCTCACCCTGTTCTTTACGAACCTTCTAACCTTTTGACATGTTATCCTTATTCATTAGACCACTTAAACACCTGTGATCCTTCTGACCTTATGAACCTTTTAACCTTTTACTCTTAATATCATCTGGTGAATATAACCCACTCAAACAACGACCCTACAAATATTTGTTTATGCGTGGGAAATAATTTAATTCTCCTACAACTCTCTTCACCATCTAATATATTAACAAAAAATATGTTTGAGTTTGGTTCTTTATTAAGATATTTTAACTGAGCTAAGATAAAATGGTAAACCTCCCTCAATGTTCTTGTTTGAGCACCTCCAGTGCCACATACCATTTTTTGGTAAGCTCCGCCCACTTTTTGGTAAACCACGCCCATTTTTTACTAAGCCCCGCCCACTTTTTGTTAAGCCACGCCCACTTTTTACTAAGCCCTGCCCACTTTTGTTAAGCTCCTCCCACTTTTGCTAAGTCCCACCCACTTTATAAACTCTTCAGCATTGTATCATTTCCAGGTAATACATTACATCATTTTCAGGGAATTTCCATCACATCATTTCCAGTTAAGACACGCCCAGGGAATTTCCACAGGAAGACACACCCAGTCCTTATAAAAGGCACTGACCACACAGGCTTTTTCAAACACGCTTTCTGCTTCACTTGAGAATGGACTACTATGCCGAAATGGAATGGGATAACTTTGCTATTCCATGGAGTCCTACTACCTGTGTAGAACTCAACCTTCAGATTGATGAACTGGACTCGAACCTCTTATCAATGGAGGTAAGTTTGTTTATTTATTTATTTATTTATTTAATTTTTATTTTATTTTTTTATTTTTTTTTTTTAAGATGAGACTCGTGTAAGAGTTAACAAAGTTTATTTTAATATTCATAGAGCTTGATTTATACAAATAAAAAATATTGTATTAAATTAATACATTGTTATTTTCTTTCACAGGAAATTGTATCTGAGATACGAAATGAAAATTCTGCTTTTAACACAACTTGGGATGAAGTTATTTTTTTGTTTGAAGACATTTTGAACAACCAAGACCCCCAGAACGAGTTCTACCTTGATGACCCAGCCAAAGAGTTATACCTTGGAGATCCACAAAATCCTGAAAAAGAGTTTTACCATGATGATACTTGTTGTGAGTTATCAAAACAAAACCCACTGAACAAGTTCTACCTTGATGAGCCAGAATACAAGTCATACATTGGAGACCCACAAATTTCTGAAAATTGGGAAAGGAGAGTTCTCCCTGATGGTCCGCAGTTATACTATGTGAGACACATCATAGAAACCCTAAAAAATTGGGCAAGGAGAGTTCTCCCTGATGGTCCGCAGTTATACTATGTGAGACACATCATAGAAACCCTAAAAAATTGGGCAAGGAGAGTTCTCCCTGATGGTCCGCAGTTATACTATGTGAGACACATCATAGAAACCCTAAAAAATTGGGCAAGGAGAGTTCTCCCTGATGGTCCGCAGTTATACTATGTGAGACACATCATAGAAACCCTAAAAAATTGTGAAATGGGAATTCTCCCTGATGGTCCGCAGTTATACTATGTGAGACACATCATAGAAACCCTAAAAAATTGGGAAAGGGAAGTTTTCCCTGATGGTCCGCAGTTATACTATGTGAGACTTATCACGGAAACCCCCAATATTTCTGAAAATTGTGGTTTTACCTTGGGGACTTGGAAAGATGGTTATATTTTTGGAGACTCGGAATGGGGGTTTTGTTTTGATGACTCGGAATGTGATACCTATCTTGGAGGCTCAACAGGAATGTGGTTATACCTTGGGAACTTGGAAAGTTGGTTTTATTTTGGAGACTCTACCTGTGGGGTTCCTCTTGGAGACTCTTTGGATTCTAAAGCAATGAACAATGTTCTTTATTTAATGACGCTTGATTTAAGCAATATCAAGAAAGTTCGAGGAAGAAAATGCTGGAAAATTCTTTCTTCCCATTTCTACTTCTTCAAACTTAAAAGCCTTGAAAGACAGAATTGGAGGAAGAGGAAAAAAAAAAAAGAAATACGTATTTAAAAAAGAAGAAAAGAAAGATTATGTTAGGGTTTGGGTGGGATTTTGAATGTGAGGGTTAGGGATGGGGTTGGGTTAGGGTTGGGATTTTGAATGTGAGGGTTAGGGTTGGGGTTGGGTTAGGGATGGGGTTGGGTTAGGGATGGGGTTGGGTTAGGGATGGGTTGGGTTAGGGTTGGGATTTTGAATGTGAGGGTTAGGGTTGGGGTTGGGTTAGGGATGGGATTGGGTTAGGGTTGGGATTTTGAATGTGAGGGTTAGGGATGGGTTGGGTTAGGGATGGGGTTGGGTTAGGGATGGGGTTGGGTTAGGGTTGGGGTTGGGTTAGGGATGGGGTTGGGTTAGGGATGGGGTTGGGTTAGGGATGGGGTTGGGTTAGGGATGGGGTTGGGTTAGGGATGGGGTTGGGTTAGGGATGGGTTGGGTTAGGGATGGGTTTGGGTTAGGGATGGGGTTGGGTTAGGGCTTGGGTTGGGTTAGGGTTTGTATATTATTATGACTCACTCGCACATACACACACACACAAAAGTTAAGCCCCAACTAAAAAGTTGTGGGATTCTGTGTTTGGGGTTCACAGATTTAAAAACGTATCCCCATTATACACACACAAAAGTTAAGCCCCAACTAAAAAGTTGTGGGATTCTGTGTTTGGGGTTCACAGATTTAAAAACGTATCCCCATTATACACACACAAAAGTTAAGCCCCAACTAAAAAGTTGTGGGATTCTGTGTTTGGGGTTCACAGATTTAAAAACGTATCCCCATTATACACACACAAAAGTTAAGCCCCAACTAAAAAGTTGTGGGATTCTGTGTTTGGGGTTCACAGATTTAAAAACGTATCCCCATTATACACACACAAAAGTTAAGCCCCAACTAAAAAGTTGTGGGATTCTGTGTTTGGGGTTCACAGATTTAAAAACGTATCCCCATTACATTTTATTTATTTATTTATTATTTTCAAGGGTATTATCTGCTTACTTGTGTTTTTTGTAATTCTTGTGAGTAAAATGAACCCAAGATTTCTTCTCCATTTAAATCATATAATTTGTAGGTCCAAGGGACTGTATCCATTACATCAATGATTTTAAATAATTCACGAGTCCATTTTTGTGTATAACCTTTCTCAAAATGACTTTTCCATTTGTATATTCTTACAATATCACCAACTTTAAACTTGGGCTTTCTCAAATTAATCTCCTTTTCATATTCTAATTTTGTAAATGTTTCTGATGGTTTTGATTGTGTTGATGAATGAACTGTATTATTGTAATTATCTACAATATCCTGAATTAAATACACCCATTTTTGAGAACCGAGTTGTGTGAATTTTTTATATAATTTCTCTTTTAAAGTACGATTAAAACGCTCAATAACAACTGCCTTTCCTTCATTAAAGGTGCTGTATAATTTAATACCCTTCCCCTTAAGAAATTTCATGAATATTTTGTTATAGAACTCTGTTCCCTCATCAGTCCATAACTTCTTTGGTTTCCTTTTATCCCGATCAAATATTCGCTTAAAGGCTAACATTAAAGTATCACCCCTTTTATTTTTTAAAGGGACAACCCAGGCAAATCTACTCCTCAAATCAATAACGGTTAAAGCATACCTGTATCCCCTGTCATTATTCAATTCAATTAAATCAGCGGACCATATGTGGTCGGTGTATTTAGAATAAACCTTCCTTCTTTTAAACTTTGTGATTATAGGTTTGTGTAATTCTTCAGCCAAAAGCTCCTCAGTCTTGATGACATCATTAGAGCCTAATAGTTTTTTGAGGAATAACCAAGACCAAGTTTCAATTTAGCATTTATCAAATTTCTCACAATAAACCTATCAACTTTCTCTCTCAACGTTGGATTTTGTATCAAAGACAAATTATACAACATTTCGCTGTCGGCTTTATGTTTTTCAGTCAACGTAGTGGTATCCCCATAAGCAATATCATGCTTCATACACACTTCATCAACCCTATTTGTAGGTTTAGACCAAGGTTTAGGATTGTTAGCCTCATCTAATCTTTTATCCAAGTTTGTTCCTGGACCACAGAAAGAATACCCTGGAAGGTGTAATTCCCCTGGAATTCCAGTTGTTGTAAATTTACTTCCTGACAGAAACTTTTGTATGTCTCCTCCTCTTTTAGGAGAGATGAATTGGCACTTTTTAGAGCCACACACTTGACATATTCCTTTTTGACAAACTCTATTATTTTTAGCTTTAACATAAGAGATATTTTTAGATTTAGTTTTCTTTTTACATTTGAGACAATAACTCATATTTATTTATCAGAAAAATTCCGACAGAGTATCAAAACCTTTTTGGTTTTCAACATATACATTTCAATCTTGATTTTTAAAACATAAAGAATCCTAAGGAATGCCTTCACTCTCTCCTCCATTTATTTACAAATAAAAACTAACTAAAGTCAATGACACCAACATCATCAATCACATAATCTTTTCCTTCTTCTTCTTCTTCTTCTTCACCACTTTCTCGTTTAAATCTCCTCCCTGAAATTGGAGACATTGACGTTCTTATTTTTGAAACCATTATCTTCATAAGAGTTGTTAATTCTTTAATTTCCTCTTCGGTGCGTTGAGATTGATTTATTTGCTTTAATACACTCAATCTTTTATGAATCTCACTGATTTCCATCTCCCTTTCCTCCTTCTCCCTTTTCTCCCTTTCCTCCTTCTCCCTTTTCTCCCTTTCCTCCTTCTCCTTTTTCTCCCTCTCCTCCTTCTCCTCCTTTTTCTCCCTCTCCTCCTTCTCCTCCCTCTCCCTTTCCTCCTTCTCCTTTTTCTCTCTTTCCTCCTTCTCTTCTTCAACTCCTTCCTCATCCCTTGCTACCCTTGAGTTTGAACCCCAAAGAATATTATACATATACTCATCTGGATTTTGAGATATTCTTGTATCTATAATTATTTTTCTCATAATAGGATACCAATAAGATTTGTTGACGATTTCTAAAAGAGTTTTATATTTCATAACTTTGAGAAGTTCATTTTTATTTAATATTTTAAACAAGTCTCTATTTGTGGGTTTAACAATATCAGTATAAGGCCAGTTTTTAATGACAAAATTCCCATGTATATGCTCCAAATCATAAGGTATGTAATACCGAGCACCCTTTTCTTGTAGGTATCCTTGAATACAAAAATTATAATTCTCTTGTAGTCTTCTTCCTGCCATTTATGTATCAGAAATATATGTGAGATTAATATTATGACAGGTAATACCACCCCATCTTCCCACTACCAAATCGGTTTGTATTCCTCGGCTTTCTATCCTTATCTCATTACCTTCCTTCTTTGTCATGCGAACCATCGCTATACTATCATATATTTTTATTTTCTTAAAATCACGTATTTGTTGTTTACTAATTGTACTTCCACATAAATCCTTATCTTCACCAAGTGGATAATATTCTTCTTTACGAGACTGATTTAAATCATGTAGGTCTTCTATGTTTATTGAAAAAGACCAATTATACCCTAAATCAGGCATATCATACCCCCATTTATTAATTCGCATATTAACTAAATGTCCTTCTTTATAAAATTTAATTGTAAGCAGGTAGTTAAATTCAATGAGGAAAGGTGTATGGTCAGTATAACCAGGTGTTGTGGTTGTAAATTTTACTTGTTTCACAAAACGTGCTGTTTTCTTTAAAGATATATATTGTGATAAATCACTGAATCTAATCAAGTCATTCGCATCTGTAGGGTTTGGATAATTGATTAATTTATAAGTATTCTTCATATTAATATTTTTACTTACACTATATTTTTGTCGTTCAGCCTGTGCCTTTGTATAATAATTTGATAAATCAATATCCTGAGAGGATTTTCCAAAGATAGAACCATCTTTTCCAACATAGGTCATTTATATTAGATAAAAAATGATATCATAAAAATTTTCATTATTGTTGAGTTGAAATAATACATATAAACATAATTGGCCACAACATTTAGAATTAATTTCTTGAACTTGGAATGTTTGATAAACACCATTCTGTAAGAATTGTATTACTTCAACAGGTGGTGGCATACCATAACTATCAAAATAATATTTATCCTGACTATTATGAATACAAACCCAATGAGAACCATTCTGTGTGTCTAAATTCATAATAATATTCTTTGTATTCTTATTTATATGTATTAATTCATCTCTCATACAAATAACCACATTATCAATTTTTAGTGTTTTACAATACTTAGCTAGTTCTATATTTGACGTTGTATTCTTTCCAAATTGTTTAAACCATTTATCCATTTATTTATGAGAAAGATACAATCCATTACCCCGTTTAGTTAGTTTAACACCCGCTTGAGCGATAGAGGAAAGCATATCTCCAACCAACAATCTAGCTTTATCAGGTAGACTTTCAAGTTTTTGAGCAAAATCTACAATTACACCACTTCCACTAATTTGTTTCTCCAACTCCTTGTTATGTCTTTCCAATTCTTTTTGAGCTTTTAGTTGTGCCTTCCTTTCGTTAGCAGTTTTTACCGCTGCTGAAATACCACCAGTCAATGCTCCCGCCGCACTTAAACCAGCAAATAAAGGAATTAGAAACGGGAGAAATCCTCCTCTTGACTCGTCTATTGAATATTTCTTTAACATAGGTTTCGTCATTTTAATTTTAAGTGATCCAACATCATTTAGTGTTTTTACTTGTGTGTGTGTGAGTAAAACATCAATTCTTACAGCTCCTTTTCTTTGAATTGTATTAACATTAATAATACAAGGCTTTTGATTTTGAATACAAGATGTTAATTTATTAAGATTGATTTGATTAACATATACCCCAACCATTTATTTATGAGAAAAAACCTATGTGATATTAATCATAACACCATTATCTGTATTAATCTGTAATTCTGTTTCCTCCAAAAGCAAACAATATGCATTAACCTCTTCACTCTCCCCTCTTTCAATGTATAGAGAAGTATCCACTCGATTAGACTTTATAGTTTCCTTTTGAGAACTCAGGTCAATTGCGTAGATTGTATAAAGTTTTTGAAACGCAACCATATCCAAAATAGGATCATTATTACCATTACTTTCACACACCTTTTGGTAGGACTTGTAGGCTTCCGCATAATCATTTTTTTCCCAATCAATTTCCAATCTATCTCGCGGATAAAATGTGCCATCAAGAGAAACCCGAAGTTGTTTCACCTTTGCATTATCACTCAGGGCATTATTCTTATTAGTACCGTCCTCTCCATCTGGTTTTTTAAAAATGAGCCAGAGGTATCGTGGCTTTCCTTGAAGAACACCTAAATTCCAAGTGTAGGTAGTGTGTTCCAGTTTAACGTGTTGACATCTTCTTTTAAGGTATGATACATTTAGCGGTTTCTTTGAGTTAAGTCTTCTATTTAACATCTCTTCCGTTTTAAGATTAGGAGTATATTCACTGATATACCAACACAAATCATTAATAACAAATTTATTATTTTCTCCAAAAGCATTTTCATCCCCAAAAAGCAATCTATTTACATTATCATTCCTTTGTAGTTGAAATCTAATTTTAAGCCCATACAAAACTTTATCATAATCACAAAATCCAAATATACCTTTCAGAGGTACTGCTACGGTAAAACTATTCTCAGCTTTTGCGTCATCATTATACATTGACTTCCTTTGACTATAACCAGGGTCTGCGTTTGTACCCGTTGACATATCAGGAATAAAACCTTCAACAGCTCCCTTACCCATTCTATCACTAAACGAATATAGTGTAAATTTCATCATTTCAGATGTAGCAGAGACATAATCAACCGCTTCAACCTCTTGTGTTCCAATATACAGGCGGACACTGTCAAACATTTTCCAGAAGAAATCATTTACGAGTGTAGCATTAGTATTATTCGCAGCCTTAGTGAATTTAAATTTACACAGCAAGAAACTATCAGCTATATTCAAGTAAGTTTGTTGATTATTTATTTCAAAACTTTTTGTTCCGTTTGAATTCCAGTCTGTTCCTGTTATAGCATTTACCTTAAAATAGTCTTCCTTTTTAGTGGAGTTTGAAATGATAATCGTATCATCCAAATCATAGATACTATCAATCGCTTCCATACTTGTATTTATATAGCATTAAAATTGTTGAAACCCTGACCCAAGTATTTTAATGATTTTTTGTCGTTCTTGTGAAGATAGTTGAGTTTTACCTTTTTTTATTTCTTTGATTGCTTGTAATTTATGAGACTCCTTTTGAGCATCTTTTATACTCTTTATAGCACCCGCAACGGAGCCCACGGCAGAAGCAGTTGAACCAATTAGGTCTTTATGTTTAAGGATGGTTGAACCAATACCCATTAGAGTATCAATTATCCCATCTCCTTTATTTCGAAATTGATGACCCACACCCCGTTGTCTCTTAGGTTTATAGTACCCTTTACCCACATACCTTGTATAGTCTGGTGAAAGGAACATGCCCTCCCCTGTAATTATTTTATATTTTCCCAACTCGTGTTTTCTTACAATAACCATTATTTATTTATTGAAAAACTTCACGTAGGTGAATTCTGATGGATATAATTTCATCATTAAAGGATATCATACGATTATCTTGGTCGGTTATCCTAAAATTTACTCTGTATATGGTTTTTCCTGACACAGGTAAATAGACAAGATTTTTTGGTTCCATATTAAATTTATAACCAATCGGGGTTGAGTATGCACTGAATGAAAATATTGTATTTGTTCTTATTCCATCGTTATAAGCACCATCAATCAAATCACAATGAATTAATACTGAATTTATACCGGAGGATATTTGGATAACATTATCACTGTAAAACGTCCCGTTATTTTCAATCTTTTTTGAAGAGAAACCCAATAGCTCTCTAAACGAATTTTCAATCGTGAAATCAACTTTATAATTATTTTTAAGTTTAATAGTTGATTTTGAAGTGTGTTTTTGAATATCTATTACAATATTTTTTGGTTCATCACCTTTTTCTTTCATAAGGCGAGAGACTTCTGAAGATATTTGAGAAATCTCGTAAGCTCCAGGTGAAACGGTTATAGTTTTATATCCACTTCCTGGATTATAACTAAACTTGTTGTTTTTCTCTGTGATATTAAAAAGGGTATTGTAAGTTTCCATTGACAACAAAGATGCCTCATATGAGGTAAGGGGGTCAAGTTGTAGTGGGTAAGGGAATGAAGCTGTGTAATCGCTCGTTGTGAAATTAAAACTAAGAATTGTGCTTCTCATCTTATTTAATATCTAATAAAATATCTTTGTATTGACATTTATTAATTATTTTCATGTTCATCAACTGATCTAAAATGGCTGAGGATTCATTAAAACAATTGTTGTTTCCAGCCTTCTTACTACCTAACAACAATAATAGCCTATTAACTAATTGTGATGGGTCATTTGGAAGAAAACTAACACCCGAACCAAGCTTACTTAAAGCATCAATAATATGTTTCTCCTTCTCATTCTTCTTACTTTTACCAGCAACAGAAACTCCATAATCAAGTGCATTTAGCAACTCAATATATACCCTATCTTCCTCTCTTTCCATATCAAGTGGTTCCTCAAAATATTTTGAACCGCTGAATCCGGGGTTTGTTAGAAGAAACATTAATCTTGGAGTTAATTTAACATTTGGTTGAGTAGAACTCAAGAACATCAATTCATCATTAAATATCAATACCTTTTCTTCCACAAGATGAAACACTGCTGGTTCTTCTGTTGGAATGAGACCTGCTCTGGTTTTTGAACCCGCCGAATATTCATTGTTTTGAAGAGCTTCCACAACATAATTAGGGGGTTGATTTACCTCCTCAAGTTTCCGAAATAATCCCTCGTCATCATATTCTAATTCACCAAGTTCTTGTTTTGTTATCTGACTAAAATCTTTGAGCATTTGAAGTTTTTTCGGAGTAAATTCTACCGTGGGAACTGTAGGTGAGTGTTGAGTTTTCAAAAGTGGTTTAAAGAATTTCTCTTGTTTTCTTTCAAAGGCTTCTTCACCAGTTAGTTTCTGTCTCCGTTTCTTCTTTATCTCTTCCTGTTGTTTAACAACTTTTGAAACTAATTGTTGATGTTCCTTAAACTTTCTTTCTCTTTCTTCGGTATTCATTTTCTGTATTTATTTATTGAAAAATATCATTTAGTATCTCATCTTGTTTCACAACAATATATTTATATTTTCCAATCGTGTGTTTCATATAATTTTCAAATTCTTTTTTACTACATAACGTAGAGCAATTATCTCTCCAAAAATTATTTACATCTATTGAATTTAACTTAAATAAAATAAAAGTATTGGCATTGTTTCTTATTGAGCGTCGAGGGAGTTGAAAATATGATTGACTAAGATATATACAATTACAAGAAGAATGTCTCCCTCTTGTATAGTAGCTATCCATTACTGTTTGGTTTCTCTCATTAACACAATCATCAAAGATGACGAGGTTCTTTTTTGATTTATCTAAATCTTGAGGTGAAGGTATATCATCCGTATTATCACTGAGAATACAAGTTATGGGTTTCGATTTTGATTTCTGTGTATCACAAAATAATTGTATTATATCTTCAATATTATAATCATTCAGTTTGTTTTGAAGTTTAAATAAACCGATAATGTCTTCCTTTTTAAGACCTGCATTAAAACCCTGTGAGAGTAGTTGATACTCGGGTTGAAAACTTGACTTTGTAAAAATTATTAAATTATCATAATCTAAAAAATTAGGACCAAGGAGCATCTTTAAAAGTAAACAGGTTTTCCCACATCCGCTTGAACCAACTATTAGACATCTCAATGAATTTGGAATGTTTTTATGGTTATTAAATTTTATCTTATTTTCCCAAACGGGTAAAAAATCATTCATTTATATATTTGGAAAACAAGTCATCCAACTTTTTTTGAGCTATTTTAGAAACTCTATATTTTATCCTGAGTTCGGGTTTAATTTCAAAATAATTCATTATTTTATTTATGTAGTATCTTGTATTAACATTTCCATTAAAATTATTTTGAATAATAAATATCATTAAACCCTTATACATTTCCTCAATACAAAGAGTCTCTTTCCTTGTAAGAAATGGTGTATTATCACCATAATGCTTAACATTCATCTCTCTTATTAATCTTGTAAAGTAATTCATTTTTGGTTCTAATTTAAAAGAGTTATATGTTTTTTTATATTTCTTATTATCATTAATTAGAATATAATCACAGAATAAACATTGTTT
>NW_027619105.1:0-52929 GCF_964187855.1 Myxine glutinosa
CACTTTTCGCACTTGTGTTAGTGTGGAAAAACCACTTTTAGTACTTGTGTTAGTGTTGAAAAACCACTTTTCGCACTTGTGTTGGTGCAGGAAACCACTTTTGCACTTGTATTAGTGTGGAAAAAACACTTTTTGCACTTGTCATAGTGTTGAAAAACCACTTTTCGCACTTGTGTTTTGTTGAAAAACCACTTTTTCGCACTTGTGTTAGTGTTGAAAAACCACTTTTCGCACTTGTGTTGGTGCAGGAAACCACTTTTGCACTTCTGATAGTGTTGAAAACCACTTTTCGCACTTGTGTTAGTGTTGGAAAAAACCACTTTTCGCACTTGTGTTAGTGTTGAAAAAACCACTTTTCGCACTTGTGTTGGTGCAGGAAACTACTTTTGCACTTGTTATTAGTGTGGAAAAAAACTCTTTTTGCACTTGTGATAGTGTTGAAAAACCACTTTTTCGCACTTGTGTTAGTGTTGAAAAAACACTTTTCGCACTTGTGTTAGTGTTGAAAAACCACTTTTCGCACTTGTGTTGGTGCAGGAAACCACTTTTGCACTTGTAATAGTGTGGAAAAACCACTTTTTGCACTTGTGTTAGTGTGGAAAAACCACTTTTTGTACTTGTGTTAGTGTTGAAAAACCACTTTTCGCACTTGTGTTGGTGCAGGAAACCACTTTTGCACTTGTGTTAGTGTGGAAAAACACTTTTTGCACTTGTGATAGTGTTGAAAAACCACTTTTCGCACTTGTGTTAGTGTTGAAAAACCACTTTTCACACTTGTGTTAGTGTTGAAAAACCACTTTTCGCACTTGTTGTTGGTGCAGGAAACCACTTTTGCACTTGTGATAGTGTTGAAAAAACCACTTTTCGCATTTGTGTTAGTGTTGAAAAACCACTTTTCGCACTTGTGTTAGTGTTGAAAAACCACTTTTCGCACCTGTGTTAGTGTTGAAAAACCACTTTTCGCACTTGTGTTGGTGCAGGAAACCACTTTTGCACTTGTATTAGTGTGGAAAAAAACACTTTTTGCACTTGTGTTAGTGTTGAAAAACCACTTTTCGCACTTGTGTTAGTGTTGAAAAACCACTTTTCGCTCTTGTGTTGGTGCAGGAAAACCACTTTTGCACTTGTTATTAGTGTTAGAAAAACACTTTTTGCACTTGTGATAGTGTTGAAAAAACCACTTTTCGCACTTGTGTTAGTGTTGAAAAACCACTTTTCGCACTTGTGTTAGTGTTGAAAAACCACTTTTCGCACTTGTGTTGGTGCAGGAAACCACTTTTGCACTTGTATTAGTGTGGAAAAAAACACTTTTTGCACTTGTCATAGTGTTGAAAAACCACTTTTCGCACTTGTGTTTTTGTTGAAAAACCACTTTTCGCACTTGTGTTAGTGTTGAAAAACCACTTTTCGCACTTGTGTTGGTGCAAGGAAACCACTTTTGCACTTCTGATAGTGTTGAAAAACCACTTTTCGCACTTGTGTTAGTGTTGAAAAACCACTTTTCGCACTTATGTTAGTGTTGAAAAACCACTTTTCGCACTTGTGTTGGTGCAGGAAACTACTTTTGCACTTGTATTAGTGTGGAAAAAACTCTTTTTGCACTTGTGATAGTGTTGAAAAACCACTTTTCGCACTTGTGTTAGTGTTGAAAAAACACTTTTCGCACTTGTGTTAGTGTTGAAAAACCACTTTTCGCACTTGTGTTGGTGCAGGAAACCACTTTTGCACTTGTATTAGTGTGGAAAAAACCACTTTTCGCACTTGTGTTAGTGTGGAAAAACCACTTTTTGTACTTGTGTTAGTGTTGAAAAACCACTTTTCGCACTTGTGTTGGTGCAGGAAACCACTTTTGCACTTGTATTAGTGTGGAAAAAACACTTTTTGCACTTGTCATAGTGTTGAAAAACCACTTTTCGCACTTGTGTTTTGTTGAAAAACCACTTTTCGCACTTGTGTTAGTGTTGAAAAACCACTTTTCGCACTTGTGTTGGTGCAGGAAACCACTTTTGCACTTCTGATAGTGTTGAAAAACCACTTTTCGCACTTGTGTTAGTGTTGAAAAACCACTTTTCGCACTTGTGTTAGTGTTGAAAAACCACTTTTCGCACTTGTGTTGGTGCAGGAAACTACTTTTGCACTTGTATTAGTGTGGAAAAAACTCTTTTTGCACTTGTGATAGTGTTGAATAACCACTTTTCGCACTTGTGTTAGTGTTGAAAAAACACTTTTCGCACTTGTGTTAGTGTTGAAAAACCACTTTTCGCACTTGTGTTGGTGCAGGAAAACCACTTTTTGCACTTGTATTAGTGTGGAAAAACCACTTTTTGCACTTGTGTTAGTGTGGAATAAACCACTTTTTGTACTTGTGTTAGTGTTGAAAAACCACTTTTCGCACTTGTGTTGGTGCAGGAAACCACTTTTGCACTTGTGTTAGTGTGGAAAAACACTTTTTGCACTTGTGATAGTGTTGAAAAACCACTTTTCGCACTTGTGTTAGTGTTGAAAAACCACTTTTCACACTTGTGTTAGTGTTGAAAAACCACTTTTCGCACTTGTGTTGGTGCAGGAAACCACTTTTGCACTTGTGATAGTGTTGAAAAACCACTTTTCGCATTTGTGTTAGTGTTGAAAAACCACTTTTCGCACTTGTGTTAGTGTTGAAAAACCACTTTTCGCACCTGTGTTAGTGTTGAAAAACCACTTTTCGCACTTGTGTTGGTGCAGGAAACCACTTTTGCACTTGTATTAGTGTGGAAAAAACACTTTTTGCACTTGTGTTAGTGTTGAAAAACCACTTTTCGCACTTGTGTTAGTGTTGAAAAACCACTTTTCGCTCTTGTGTTGGTGCAGGAAACCACTTTTGCACTTGTATTAGTGTGTAGAAAAAACACTTTTTGCACTTGTGTTAGTGTTGAAAAACCACTTTTCGCACTTGTGTTAGTGTTGAAAAACCACTTTTCGCACTTGTGTTAGTGTTGAAAAACCACTTTTCGCACTTGTGTTGGTGCAGGAAACCACTTTTGTACTTGTATTAGTGTGGAAAAAACACTTTTTGCACTTGTGATAGTATTGAAAAACCACTTTTCGCACTTGTGTTGGTGCAGGAAACCACTTTTGCACTTGTATTAGTGTGGAAAAATCACTTTTCGCACTTGTATTAGTGTGGAAAAAACACTTTTTGCACTTGTGATAGTGTTGAAAAACCACTTTTCGCACTTGTGTTAGTGTTGAAAAACCACTTTTCGCACTTGTGTTAGTGTTGAAAAACCACTTTTCGCACTTGGGTTAGTGTTGAAAAACCACTTTTCGCACTTGTGTTGGTGCAGGAAACCACTTTTGCACTTGTATTAGTGTAAAAAAAAACACTTTTCGCACTTGTGTTAGTGTTGAAAAACCACTTTTCGCACTTGTGTTAGTGTTGAAAAACCACTTTTCGCACTTGTGTTGGTGCAGGAAACCGCTTTTGCACTTGTATTAGTGTGGAAAAACCACTTTTCGCACTTGTGTTATTGTTGAAAAACCACTTTTCGCACTTGTGTTAGTGTTGAAAAACCACTTTTCGCACTTATGTTAGTGTTGAAAAACCACTTTTCGCACTTGTGTTAGTGTTGAAAAACCACTTTTCGCACTTGTGTTAGTGTTGAAAAACCACTTTTCGCACTTGTGTTGGTGCAGGAAACCACTTTTGCACTTGTATTAGTGTGGAAAAAACACTTTTCGCACTTGTGTTAGTGTTGAAAAACCACTTTTCGCACTTGTGTTGGTGCAGGAAACCACTTTTGCACTTGTATTGGTGTGGAAAACCACTTTTCGCACTTGTGTTAGTGTTGAAAAACCACTTTTCGCACTTGTGTTAGTGTTGAAAAACCACTTTTCGCACTCGTGTTGGTGCAGGAAACCACTTTTGCACTTGTATTAGTGTAGAAAAAACACTTTTTGCACTTGTGATAGTGTTGAAAAACCACTTTTCGCACTTGTGTTAGTGTTGAAAAACCACTTTTCGCACTTGTGTTAGTGTTGAAAAACCACTTTTCGCACTTGTGTTGGTGCAGGAAACCACTTTTGCACTTGTATTAGTGTGGAAAAAACTCTTTTTGCACTTGTGATAGTGTTGAAAAACCACTTTTTGCACTTGTGTTAGTGTTGAAAAAACACTTTTCGCACTTGTGTTAGTGTTGAAAATCCAATTTTCGCACTTGTGTTGGTGCAGGAAACCACTTTTGCACTTGTATTAGTGTGGAAAAAACACTTTTTGCACTTGTGATAGTGTTGAAAAACCACTTTTCGCACCTGTGTTAGTGTTGAAAAACCACTTTTCGCACTTGTGTTGGTGCAGTAAACCACTTTTGCACTTGTATTAGTGTGGAAAAAACACTTTTTGCACTTGTGTTAGTGTTGAAAAACCACTTTTCGCACTTGTGTTAGTGTTGAAAAACCACTTTTCGCCCTTGTGTTGGTGCAGGAAACCACTTTTGCACTTGTATTAGTGTGGAAAAAACACTTTTTGCACTTGTGAGAGTGTTGAAAAACCACTTTTCGCACTTGTGTTAGTGTTAAAAAACCACTTTTCACACTTGTGTTGGTGCAGGAAACCACTTTTGCACTTGTATTAGTGTGGAAAAACCACTTTTCGCACTTGTGTTAGTGTTGAAAAACCACTTTTCGCACTTGTGTTAGTGTTGAAAAACCACTTTTCGCACTTGTGTTGGTGCAGGAAACCACTTTTGCACTTGTATTAGTGTGGAAAAAACACTTTTTGCACTTGTGTTAGTGTTGAAAAACCAATTTTCGCACTTGTGTTGGTGCAGGAAACCACTTTTGCACTTGTATTAGTGTGGAAAAAACACTTTTTGCACTTGTGATAGTGTTGAAAAACCACTTTTCGCACCTGTGTTAGTGTTGAAAAACCACTTTTCGCACTTGTGTTGGTGCAGGAAACCACTTTTGCACTTGTATTAGTGTGGAAAAAACACTTTTTGCACTTGTGTTAGTGTTGAAAAACCACTTTTCGCACTTGTGTTAGTGTTGAAAAACCACTTTTCGCCCTTGTGTTGGTGCAGGAAACCACTTTTGCACTTGTATTAGTGTGGAAAAAACACTTTTTGCACTTGTGAGAGTGTTGAAAAACCACTTTTCGCACTTGTGTTGGTGCAGGAAACCACTTTTGCACTTGTATTAGTGTGGAAAAATCACTTTTCGCACTTGTATTAGTGTGGAAAAAACACTTTTTGCACTTGTGATAGTGTTGAAAAACCACTTTTCGCACTTGTGTTAGTGTTGAAAAACCACTTTTCGCACTTGTGTTAGTGTTGAAAAACCACTTTTCGCACATGGGTTAGTGTTGAAAAACCACTTTTCGCACTTGTGTTGGTGCAGGAAACCACTTTTGCACTTGTATTAGTGTAAAAAAAAACACTTTTCGCACTTGTGTTAGTGTTGAAAAACCACTTTTCGCACTTGTGTTAGTGTTGAAAAACCACTTTTCGCACTTGTGTTGGTGCAGGAAACCGCTTTTGCACTTGTATTAGTGTGGAAAAACCACTTTTCGCACTTGTGTTATTGTTGAAAAACCACTTTTCGCACTTGTGTTAGTGTTGAAAAACCACTTTTCGCACTTATGTTAGTGTTGAAAAACCACTTTTCGCACTTGTGTTAGTGTTGAAAAACCACTTTTCGCACTTGTGTTAGTGTTGAAAAACCACTTTTCGCACTTGTGTTGGTGCAGGAAACCACTTTTGCACTTGTATTAGTGTGGAAAAAACACTTTTCGCACTTGTGTTAGTGTTGAAAAACCACTTTTCGCACTTGTGTTGGTGCAGGAAACCACTTTTGCACTTGTATTGGTGTGGAAAACCACTTTTCGCACTTGTGTTAGTGTTGAAAAACCACTTTTCGCACTTGTGTTAGTGTTGAAAAACCACTTTTCGCACTCGTGTTGGTGCAGGAAACCACTTTTGCACTTGTATTAGTGTAGAAAAAACACTTTTTGCACTTGTGATAGTGTTGAAAAACCACTTTTCGCACTTGTGTTAGTGTTGAAAAACCACTTTTCGCACTTGTGTTAGTGTTGAAAAACCACTTTTCGCACTTGTGTTGGTGCAGGAAACCACTTTTGCACTTGTATTAGTGTGGAAAAAACTCTTTTTGCACTTGTGATAGTGTTGAAAAACCACTTTTTGCACTTGTGTTAGTGTTGAAAAAACACTTTTCGCACTTGTGTTAGTGTTGAAAATCCAATTTTCGCACTTGTGTTGGTGCAGGAAACCACTTTTGCACTTGTATTAGTGTGGAAAAAACACTTTTTGCACTTGTGATAGTGTTGAAAAACCACTTTTCGCACCTGTGTTAGTGTTGAAAAACCACTTTTCGCACTTGTGTTGGTGCAGTAAACCACTTTTGCACTTGTATTAGTGTGGAAAAAACACTTTTTGCACTTGTGTTAGTGTTGAAAAACCACTTTTCGCACTTGTGTTAGTGTTGAAAAACCACTTTTCGCCCTTGTGTTGGTGCAGGAAACCACTTTTGCACTTGTATTAGTGTGGAAAAAACACTTTTTGCACTTGTGAGAGTGTTGAAAAACCACTTTTCGCACTTGTGTTAGTGTTAAAAAACCACTTTTCACACTTGTGTTGGTGCAGGAAACCACTTTTGCACTTGTATTAGTGTGGAAAAACCACTTTTCGCACTTGTGTTAGTGTTGAAAAACCACTTTTCGCACTTGTGTTAGTGTTGAAAAACCACTTTTCGCACTTGTGTTGGTGCAGGAAACCACTTTTGCACTTGTATTAGTGTGGAAAAAACACTTTTTGCACTTGTGTTAGTGTTGAAAAACCACTTTTCGCACTTGTGTTAGTGTTGAAAAACCACTTTTCGCCCTTGTGTTGGTGCAGGAAACCACTTTTGCACTTGTATTAGTGTGGAAAAAACACTTTTTGCACTTGTGAGAGTGTTGAAAAACCACTTTTCGCACTTGTGTTAGTGTTAAAAAACCACTTTTCACACTTGTGTTGGTGCAGGAAACCACTTTTGCACTTGTATTAGTGTGGAAAAAACCACTTTTCGCACTTGTGTTAGTGTTGAAAAACCACTTTTCGCACTTGTGTTAGTGTTGAAAAACCACTTTTCGCACTTGTGTTGGTGCAGGAAACCACTTTTGCACTTGTATTAGTGTGGAAAAACCACTTTTCGCACTTGTGTTATTGTTGAAAAACCACTTTTCGCACTTGTGTTAGTGTTGAAAAACCACTTTTCGCACTTATGTTAGTGTTGAAAAACCACTTTTCGCACTTGTGTTAGTGTTGAAAAACCACTTTTCGCACTTGTGTTAGTGTTGAAAAACCACTTTTCGCACTTGTGTTGGTGCAGGAAACCACTTTTGCACTTGTATTAGTGTGGAAAAAACACTTTTCGCACTTGTGTTAGTGTTGAAAAACCACTTTTCGCACTTGTGTTAGTGTTGAAAAACCACTTTTCGCACTTGTGTTGGTGCAGGAAACCACTTTTGCACTTGTATTAGTGTGGAAAAAACACTTTTTGCACTTGTGTTAGTGTTGAAAAACCAATTTTCGCACTTGTGTTGGTGCAGGAAACCACTTTTGCACTTGTATTAGTGTGGAAAAAACACTTTTTGCACTTGTGATAGTGTTGAAAAACCACTTTTCGCACCTGTGTTAGTGTTGAAAAACCACTTTTCGCACTTGTGTTGGTGCAGGAAACCACTTTTGCACTTGTATTAGTGTGGAAAAAACACTTTTTGCACTTGTGTTAGTGTTGAAAAACCACTTTTCGCACTTGTGTTAGTGTTGAAAAACCACTTTTCGCCCTTGTGTTGGTGCAGGAAACCACTTTTGCACTTGTATTAGTGTGGAAAAAACACTTTTTGCACTTGTGAGAGTGTTAAAAAACCACTTTTCGCACTTGTGTTGGTGCAGGAAACCACTTTTGCACTTGTATTAGTGTGGAAAAACCACTTTTCGCACTTGTGTTAGTGTTGAAAAACCACTTTTCGCACTTGTGTTAGTGTTGAAAAACCACTTTTCGCACTTGTGTTGGTGCAGGAAACCACTTTTGCACTTGTATTAGTGTGGAAAAAACACTTTTTGCACTTGTGTTAGTGTTGAAAAACCACTTTTCGCACTTGTGTTAGTGTTGAAAAACCACTTTTTGCCCTTGTGTTGGTGCAGGAAACCACTTTTGCACTTGTATTAGTGTGGAAAAAACACTTTTTGCACTTGTGATAGTGTTGAAAAACCACTTTTCGCACTTGTGTTAGTGTTGAAAAACCACTTTTCGCACTTGTGTTAGTGTTGAAAAACCACTTTTCGCACTTGTGTTGGTGCAGGAAACCACTTTTGCACTTGTGATAGTGTTGAAAAACCACTTTTCGCATTTGTGTTAGTGTTGAAAAACCACTTTTCGCACTTGTGTTAGTGTTGAAAAACCACTTTTCGCACTTGTGTTGGTGCAGGAAACCACTTTTGCACTTGTATTAGTGTGGAAAAAACTCTTTTCGCACTTGTGATAGTGTTGAAAAACCACTTTTCGCACTTGTGTTAGTGTTGAAAAAACACTTTACGCACTTGTGTTAGTGTTGAAAAACCACTTTTCGCACTTGTGTTGGTGCAGGAAACCACTTTTGCACTTGTATTAGTGTGGAAAAAACACTTTTTGCACTTGTGATAGTGTTGAAAAACCACTTTTCGCACCTGTGTTAGTGTTGAAAAACCACTTTTCGCACTTGTGTTGGTGCAGGAAACCACTTTTGCACTTGTATTAGTGTGGAAAAAACACTTTTTGCACTTGTGTTAGTGTTGAAAAACCACTTTTCGCACTTGTGTTAGTGTTGAAAAACCACTTTTCGCACTTGTGTTGGTGCAGGAAACCACTTTTGCACTTCTATTAGTGTGGAAAACCACTTTTGCACTTGTATTAGTGTGGAAAAAACACTTTTTGCACTTGTGATAGTGTTGAAAAACCACTTTTCGCACCTGTGTTAGTGTTGAAAAACCACTTTTCGCACTTGTGTTGGTGCAGGAAACCACTTTTGCACTTGTATTAGTGTGGAAAAAACACTTTTTGCACTTGTGTTAGTGTTGAAAAACCACTTTTCGCACTTGTGTTAGTGTTGAAAAACCACTTTTCGCCCTTGTGTTGGTGCAGAAACCACTTTTGCACTTGTATTAGTGTGGAAAAAACACTTTTTGCACTTGTGAGAGTGTTGAAAAACCACTTTTCGCACTTGTGTTAGTGTTGAAAAACCACTTTTCGCACTTGCGTTGGTGCAGGAAACCACTTTTGCACTTGTATTAGTGTGGAAAAAACACTTTTCGCACTTGTGTTAGTGTTGAAAAACCACTTTTCGCACTTGTGTTAGTGTTGAAAAACCACTTTTCGCACTTGTGTTGGTGCAGGAAACCACTTTTGCACTTGTATTAGTGTGGAAAAACCACTTTCCGCACTTGTGTTAGTGTGGAAAAACCACTTTTTGTACTTGTGTTAGTGTTGAAAAACCACTTTTCGCACTTGTGTTGGTGCAGGAAAACACTTTTGCACTTGTATTAGTGTGGAAAAAACACTTTTTGCACTTGTCATAGTGTTGAAAAACCACTTTTCGCACTTGTGTTTAGTTGAAAAACCACTTTTCGCACTTGTGTTGGTGCAGGAAACCACTTTTGCACTTCTGATAGTGTTGAAAAACCACTTTTCGCACTTGTGTTAGTGTTGAAAAACCACTTTTCGCACTTGTGTTAGTGTTGAAAACCCACTTTTCACACTTGTGTTGGTGCAGGAAACCACTTTTGCACTTGTGATAGTGTTGAAAAACCACTTTTCGCATTTGTGTTAGTGTTGAAAAACCACTTTTCGCACTTGTGTTAGTGTTGAAAAACCACTTTTCGCACTTGTGTTGGTGCAGGAAACCACTTTTGCACTTGTATTAGTGTGGAAAAAACTCTTTTCGCACTTGTGATAGTGTTGAAAAACCACTTTTCGCACTTGTGTTAGTGTTGAAAAAACACTTTACGCACTTGTGTTAGTGTTGAAAAACCACTTTTCGCACTTGTGTTGGTGCAGGAAACCACTTTTGCACTTGTATTAGTGTGGAAAAAACACTTTTTGCACTTGTGATAGTGTTGAAAAACCACTTTTCGCACCTGTGTTAGTGTTGAAAAACCACTTTTCGCACTTGTGTTGGTGCAGGAAACCACTTTTGCACTTGTATTAGTGTGGAAAAAACACTTTTTGCACTTGTGTTAGTGTTGAAAAACCACTTTTCGCACTTGTGTTAGTGTTGAAAAACCACTTTTCGCACTTGTGTTGGTGCAGGAAACCACTTTTGCACTTGTATTAGTGTGGAAAACCACTTTTGCACTTGTATTAGTGTGGAAAAAACACTTTTTGCACTTGTGATAGTGTTGAAAAACCACTTTTCGCACCTGTGTTAGTGTTGAAAAACCACTTTTCGCACTTGTGTTGGTGCAGGAAACCACTTTTGCACTTGTATTAGTGTGGAAAAAACACTTTTTGCACTTGTGTTAGTGTTGAAAAACCACTTTTCGCACTTGTGTTAGTGTTGAAAAACCACTTTTCGCCCTTGTGTTGGTGCAGAAACCACTTTTGCACTTGTATTAGTGTGGAAAAAACACTTTTTGCACTTGTGAGAGTGTTGAAAAACCACTTTTCACACTTGTGTTAGTGTTGAAAAACCACTTTTCGCACTTGTGTTGGTGCAGGAAACCACTTTTGCACTTGTATTAGTGTGGAAAAACCACTTTTCGCACTTGTGTTAGTGTGGAAAAACCACTTTTTGTACTTGTGTTAGTGTTGAAAAACCACTTTTCGCACTTGTGTTGGTGCAGGAAACCACTTTTGCACTTGTATTAGTGTGGAAAAAACACTTTTTGCACTTGTCATAGTGTTGAAAAACCACTTTTCGCACTTGTGTTTTGTTGAAAAACCACTTTTCGCACTTGTGTTAGTGTTGAAAAACCACTTTTCGCACTTGTGTTGGTGCAGGAAACCACTTTTGCACTTCTGATAGTGTTGAAAAACCACTTTTCGCACTTGTGTTAGTGTTGAAAAACCACTTTTCGCACTTGTGTTAGTGTTGAAAAACCACTTTTCGCACTTGTGTTGGTGCAGGAAACTACTTTTGCACTTGTATTAGTGTGGAAAAAACTCTTTTTGCACTTGTGATAGTGTTGAAAAACCACTTTTCGCACTTGTGTTAGTGTTGAAAAAACACTTTTCGCACTTGTGTTAGTGTTGAAAAACCACTTTTCGCACTTGTGTTGGTGCAGGAAACCACTTTTGCACTTGTATTAGTGTGGAAAAACCACTTTTTGCACTTGTGTTAGTGTGGAAAAACCACTTTTTGTACTTGTGTTAGTGTTGAAAAACCACTTTTCGCACTTGTGTTGGTGCAGGAAACCACTTTTGCACTTGTGTTAGTGTGGAAAAACACTTTTTGCACTTGTGATAGTGTTGAAAAACCACTTTTCGCACTTGTGTTAGTGTTGAAAAACCACTTTTCACACTTGTGTTAGTGTTGAAAAACCACTTTTCGCACTTGTGTTGGTGCAGGAAACCACTTTTGCACTTGTGATAGTGTTGAAAAACCACTTTTCGCATTTGTGTTAGTGTTGAAAAACCACTTTTCGCACTTGTGTTAGTGTTGAAAAACCACTTTTCGCACCTGTGTTAGTGTTGAAAAACCACTTTTCGCACTTGTGTTGGTGCAGGAAACCACTTTTGCACTTGTATTAGTGTGGAAAAAACACTTTTTGCACTTGTGTTAGTGTTGAAAAACCACTTTTCGCACTTGTGTTAGTGTTGAAAAACCACTTTTCGCTCTTGTGTTGGTGCAGGAAACCACTTTTGCACTTGTATTAGTGTAGAAAAAACACTTTTTGCACTTGTGATAGTGTTGAAAAACCACTTTTCGCACTTGTGTTAGTGTTGAAAAACCACTTTTCGCACTTGTGTTAGTGTTGAAAAACCACTTTTCGCACTTGTGTTGGTGCAGGAAACCACTTTTGTACTTGTATTAGTGTGGAAAAAACACTTTTTGCACTTGTGATAGTATTGAAAAACCACTTTTCGCACTTGTGTTGGTGCAGGAAACCACTTTTGCACTTGTATTAGTGTGGAAAAATCACTTTTCGCACTTGTATTAGTGTGGAAAAAACACTTTTTGCACTTGTGATAGTGTTGAAAAACCACTTTTCGCACTTGTGTTAGTGTTGAAAAACCACTTTTCGCACTTGTGTTAGTGTTGAAAAACCACTTTTCGCACTTGGGTTAGTGTTGAAAAACCACTTTTCGCACTTGTGTTGGTGCAGGAAACCACTTTTGCACTTGTATTAGTGTAAAAAAAAACACTTTTCGCACTTGTGTTAGTGTTGAAAAACCACTTTTCGCACTTGTGTTAGTGTTGAAAAACCACTTTTCGCACTTGTGTTGGTGCAGGAAACCGCTTTTGCACTTGTATTAGTGTGGAAAAACCACTTTTCGCACTTGTGTTATTGTTGAAAAACCACTTTTCGCACTTGTGTTAGTGTTGAAAAACCACTTTTCGCACTTATGTTAGTGTTGAAAAACCACTTTTCGCACTTGTGTTAGTGTTGAAAAACCACTTTTCGCACTTGTGTTAGTGTTGAAAAACCACTTTTCGCACTTGTGTTGGTGCAGGAAACCACTTTTGCACTTGTATTAGTGTGGAAAAAACACTTTTCGCACTTGTGTTAGTGTTGAAAAACCACTTTTCGCACTTGTGTTGGTGCAGGAAACCACTTTTGCACTTGTATTGGTGTGGAAAACCACTTTTCGCACTTGTGTTAGTGTTGAAAAACCACTTTTCGCACTTGTGTTAGTGTTGAAAAACCACTTTTCGCACTCGTGTTGGTGCAGGAAACCACTTTTGCACTTGTATTAGTGTAGAAAAAACACTTTTTGCACTTGTGATAGTGTTGAAAAACCACTTTTCGCACTTGTGTTAGTGTTGAAAAACCACTTTTCGCACTTGTGTTAGTGTTGAAAAACCACTTTTCGCACTTGTGTTGGTGCAGGAAACCACTTTTGCACTTGTATTAGTGTGGAAAAAACTCTTTTTGCACTTGTGATAGTGTTGAAAAACCACTTTTTGCACTTGTGTTAGTGTTGAAAAAACACTTTTCGCACTTGTGTTAGTGTTGAAAATCCAATTTTCGCACTTGTGTTGGTGCAGGAAACCACTTTTGCACTTGTATTAGTGTGGAAAAAACACTTTTTGCACTTGTGATAGTGTTGAAAAACCACTTTTCGCACCTGTGTTAGTGTTGAAAAACCACTTTTCGCACTTGTGTTGGTGCAGTAAACCACTTTTGCACTTGTATTAGTGTGGAAAAAACACTTTTTGCACTTGTGTTAGTGTTGAAAAACCACTTTTCGCACTTGTGTTAGTGTTGAAAAACCACTTTTCGCCCTTGTGTTGGTGCAGGAAACCACTTTTGCACTTGTATTAGTGTGGAAAAAACACTTTTTGCACTTGTGAGAGTGTTGAAAAACCACTTTTCGCACTTGTGTTAGTGTTAAAAAACCACTTTTCACACTTGTGTTGGTGCAGGAAACCACTTTTGCACTTGTATTAGTGTGGAAAAACCACTTTTCGCACTTGTGTTAGTGTTGAAAAACCACTTTTCGCACTTGTGTTAGTGTTGAAAAACCACTTTTCGCACTTGTGTTGGTGCAGGAAACCACTTTTGCACTTGTATTAGTGTGGAAAAAACACTTTTTGCACTTGTGTTAGTGTTGAAAAACCAATTTTCGCACTTGTGTTGGTGCAGGAAACCACTTTTGCACTTGTATTAGTGTGGAAAAAACACTTTGCACTTGTGATAGTGTTGAAAAACCACTTTTCGCACCTGTGTTAGTGTTGAAAAACCACTTTTCGCACTTGTGTTGGTGCAGGAAACCACTTTTGCACTTGTATTAGTGTGGAAAAAACACTTTTTGCACTTGTGTTAGTGTTGAAAAACCACTTTTCGCACTTGTGTTAGTGTTGAAAAACCACTTTTCGCCCTTGTGTTGGTGCAGGAAACCACTTTTGCACTTGTATTAGTGTGGAAAAAACACTTTTTGCACTTGTGAGAGTGTTGAAAAACCACTTTTCGCACTTATGTTAGTGTTAAAAAACCACTTTTCGCACTTGTGTTGGTGCAGGAAACCACTTTTGCACTTGTATTAGTGTGGAAAAACCACTTTTCGCACTTGTGTTAGTGTTGAAAAACCACTTTTCGCACTTGTGTTAGTGTTGAAAAACCACTTTTCGCACTTGTGTTGGTGCAGGAAACCACTTTTGCACTTGTATTAGTGTGGAAAAAACACTTTTTGCACTTGTGTTAGTGTTGAAAAACCACTTTTCGCACTTGTGTTAGTGTTGAAAAACCACTTTTTGCCCTTGTGTTGGTGCAGGAAACCACTTTTGCACTTGTATTAGTGTGGAAAAAACACTTTTTGCACTTGTGATAGTGTTGAAAAACCACTTTTCGCACTTGTGTTAGTGTTGAAAAACCACTTTTCGCACTTGTGTTAGTGTTGAAAAACCACTTTTCGCACTTGTGTTGGTGCAGGAAACCACTTTTGCACTTGTGATAGTGTTGAAAAACCACTTTTCGCATTTGTGTTAGTGTTGAAAAACCACTTTTCGCACTTGTGTTAGTGTTGAAAAACCACTTTTCGCACTTGTGTTGGTGCAGGAAACCACTTTTGCACTTGTATTAGTGTGGAAAAAACTCTTTTCGCACTTGTGATAGTGTTGAAAAACCACTTTTCGCACTTGTGTTAGTGTTGAAAAAACACTTTACGCACTTGTGTTAGTGTTGAAAAACCACTTTTCGCACTTGTGTTGGTGCAGGAAACCACTTTTGCACTTGTATTAGTGTGGAAAAAACACTTTTTGCACTTGTGATAGTGTTGAAAAACCACTTTTCGCACCTGTGTTAGTGTTGAAAAACCACTTTTCGCACTTGTGTTGGTGCAGGAAACCACTTTTGCACTTGTATTAGTGTGGAAAAAACACTTTTTGTACTTGTGTTAGTGTTGAAAAACCACTTTTCGCACTTGTGTTAGTGTTGAAAAACCACTTTTCGCACTTGTGTTGGTGCAGGAAACCACTTTTGCACTTGTATTAGTGTGGAAAACCACTTTTGCACTTGTATTAGTGTGGAAAAAACACTTTTTGCACTTGTGATAGTGTTGAAAAACCACTTTTCGCACCTGTGTTAGTGTTGAAAAACCACTTTTCGCACTTGTGTTGGTGCAGGAAACCACTTTTGCACTTGTATTAGTGTGGAAAAAACACTTTTTGCACTTGTGTTAGTGTTGAAAAACCACTTTTCGCACTTGTGTTAGTGTTGAAAAACCACTTTTCGCCCTTGTGTTGGTGCAGAAACCACTTTTGCACTTGTATTAGTGTGGAAAAAACACTTTTTGCACTTGTGAGAGTGTTGAAAAACCACTTTTCGCACTTGTGTTAGTGTTGAAAAACCACTTTTCGCACTTGCGTTGGTGCAGGAAACCACTTTTGCACTTGTATTAGTGTGGAAAAAACACTTTTCGCACTTGTGTTAGTGTTGAAAAACCACTTTTCGCACTTGTGTTAGTGTTGAAAAACCACTTTTCGCACTTGTGTTGGTGCAGGAAACCACTTTTGCACTTGTATTAGTGTGGAAAAACCACTTTCCGCACTTGTGTTAGTGTGGAAAAACCACTTTTTGTACTTGTGTTAGTGTTGAAAAACCACTTTTCGCACTTGTGTTGGTGCAGGAAAACACTTTTGCACTTGTATTAGTGTGGAAAAAACACTTTTTGCACTTGTCATAGTGTTGAAAAACCACTTTTCGCACTTGTGTTTAGTTGAAAAACCACTTTTCGCACTTGTGTTGGTGCAGGAAACCACTTTTGCACTTCTGATAGTGTTGAAAAACCACTTTTCGCACTTGTGTTAGTGTTGAAAAACCACTTTTCGCACTTGTGTTAGTGTTGAAAACCCACTTTTCACACTTGTGTTGGTGCAGGAAACCACTTTTGCACTTGTGATAGTGTTGAAAAACCACTTTTCGCATTTGTGTTAGTGTTGAAAAACCACTTTTCGCACTTGTGTTAGTGTTGAAAAACCACTTTTCGCACTTGTGTTGGTGCAGGAAACCACTTTTGCACTTGTATTAGTGTGGAAAAAACTCTTTTCGCACTTGTGATAGTGTTGAAAAACCACTTTTCGCACTTGTGTTAGTGTTGAAAAAACACTTTACGCACTTGTGTTAGTGTTGAAAAACCACTTTTCGCACTTGTGTTGGTGCAGGAAACCACTTTTGCACTTGTATTAGTGTGGAAAAAACACTTTTTGCACTTGTGATAGTGTTGAAAAACCACTTTTCGCACCTGTGTTAGTGTTGAAAAACCACTTTTCGCACTTGTGTTGGTGCAGGAAACCACTTTTGCACTTGTATTAGTGTGGAAAAAACACTTTTTGCACTTGTGTTAGTGTTGAAAAACCACTTTTCGCACTTGTGTTAGTGTTGAAAAACCACTTTTCGCACTTGTGTTGGTGCAGGAAACCACTTTTGCACTTGTATTAGTGTGGAAAACCACTTTTGCACTTGTATTAGTGTGGAAAAAACACTTTTTGCACTTGTGATAGTGTTGAAAAACCACTTTTCGCACCTGTGTTAGTGTTGAAAAACCACTTTTCGCACTTGTGTTGGTGCAGGAAACCACTTTTGCACTTGTATTAGTGTGGAAAAAACACTTTTTGCACTTGTGTTAGTGTTGAAAAACCACTTTTCGCACTTGTGTTAGTGTTGAAAAACCACTTTTCGCCCTTGTGTTGGTGCAGAAACCACTTTTGCACTTGTATTAGTGTGGAAAAAACACTTTTTGCACTTGTGAGAGTGTTGAAAAACCACTTTTCGCACTTGTGTTAGTGTTGAAAAACCACTTTTCGCACTTGCGTTGGTGCAGGAAACCACTTTTGCACTTGTATTAGTTTGGAAAAAACACTTTTCGCACTTGTGTTAGTGTTGAAAAACCACTTTTCGCACTTGTGTTAGTGTTGAAAAACCACTTTTCGCACTTGTGTTGGTGCAGGAAACCACTTTTGCACTTGTATTAGTGTGGAAAAACCACTTTCCGCACTTGTGTTAGTGTGGAAAAACCACTTTTTGTACTTGTGTTAGTGTTGAAAAACCACTTTTCGCACTTGTGTTGGTGCAGGAAAACACTTTTGCACTTGTATTAGTGTGGAAAAAACACTTTTTGCACTTGTCATAGTGTTGAAAAACCACTTTTCGCACTTGTGTTTAGTTGAAAAACCACTTTTCGCACTTGTGTTGGTGCAGGAAACCACTTTTGCACTTCTGATAGTGTTGAAAAACCACTTTTCGCACTTGTGTTAGTGTTGAAAAACCACTTTTCGCACTTGTGTTAGTGTTGAAAAACCACTTTTCGCACTTGTGTTGGTGCAGGAAACTACTTTTGCACTTGTATTAGTGTGGAAAAAACTCTTTTTGCACTTGTGATAGTGTTGAAAAACCACTTTTCGCACTTGTGTTAGTGTTGAAAAAACACTTTTCGCACTTGTGTTAGTGTTGAAAAACCACTTTTCGCACTTGTGTTGGTGCAGGAAACCACTTTTGCACTTGTATTAGTGTGGAAAAACCACTTTTTGCACTTGTGTTAGTGTGGAAAAACCACTTTTTGTACTTGTGTTAGTGTTGAAAAACCACTTTTCGCACTTGTGTTGGTGCAGGAAACCACTTTTGCACTTGTATTAGTGTGGAAAAAACACTTTTTGCACTTGTGATAGTGTTGAAAAACCACTTTTCGCACTTGTGTTAGTGTTGAAAAACCACTTTTCGCACTTGAGTTAGTGTTGAAAAACCACTTTTCGCACTTGTGTTGGTGCAGGAAACCACTTTTGCACTTGTGATAGTGTTGAAAAACCACTTTTCGCATTTGTGTTAGTGTTGAAAAACCACTTTTCGCACTTGTGTTAGTGTTGAAAAACCACTTTTCGCACTTGTGTTGGTGCAGGAAACCACTTTTGCACTTGTATTAGTGTGGAAAAAACTCTTTTTGCACTTGTGATAGTGTTGAAAACCCACTTTTCGCACTTGTGTTAGTGTTGAAAAAACACTTTACGCACTTGTGTTAGTGTTGAAAAACCACTTTTCGCACTTGTGTTGGTGCAGGAAACCACTTTTGCACTTGTATTAGTGTGGAAAAAACACTTTTTGCACTTGTGATAGTGTTGAAAAACCACTTTTCGCACCTGTGTTAGTGTTGAAAAACCACTTTTCGCACTTGTGTTGGTGCAGGAAACCACTTTTGCACTTGTATTAGTGTGGAAAAAACACTTTTTGCACTTGTGTTAGTGTTGAAAAACCACTTTTCGCACTTGTGTTAGTGTTGAAAAACCACTTTTCGCACTTGTGTTGGTGCAGGAAACCACTTTTGCACTTGTATTAGTGTAGAAAAAACACTTTTTGCACTTGTGATAGTGTTGAAAAACCACTTTTCGCACTTGTGTTAGTGTTGAAAAACTACTTTTCGCACTTGTGTTAGTGTTGAAAAACCACTTTTCGCACTTGTGTTGGTGCAGGAAACCACTTTTGTACTTGTATTAGTGTGGAAAAAACACTTTTTGCACTTGTGATAGTATTGAAAAACCACTTTTCGCACTTGTGTTGGTGCAGGAAACCACTTTTGCACTTGTATTAGTGTGGAAAAATCACTTTTCGCACTTGTATTAGTGTGGAAAAAACACTTTTTGCACTTGTGATAGTGTTGAAAAACCACTTTTCGCACTTGTGTTAGTGTTGAAAAACCACTTTTCGCACTTGTGTTAGTGTTGAAAAACCACTTTTCGCACTTGGGTTAGTGTTGAAAAACCACTTTTCGCACTTGTGTTGGTGCAGGAAACCACTTTTGCACTTGTATTAGTGTGGAAAAAACACTTTTCGCACTTGTGTTAGTGTTGAAAAACCACTTTTCGCACTTGTGTTAGTGTTGAAAAACCACTTTTTGCACTTGTGTTGGTGCAGGAAACCGCTTTTGCACTTGTATTAGTGTGGAAAAACCACTTTTCGCACTTGTGTTAGTGTTGAAAAACCACTTTTCGCACTTGTGTTAGTGTTGAAAAACCACTTTTCGCACTTATGTTAGTGTTGAAAAACCACTTTTCGCACTTGTGTTAGTGTAGAAAAACCACTTTTCGCACTTGTGTTAGTGTTGAAAAACCACTTTTCGCACTTGTGTTGGTGCAGGAAACCACTTTTGCACTTGTATTAGTGTGGAAAAAACACTTTTCGCACTTGTGTTAGTGTTGAAAAACCACTTTTCGCACTTGTGTTGGTGCAGGAAACCACTTTTGCACTTGTATTAGTGTGGAAAACCACTTTTCGCACTTGTGTTAGTGTTGAAAAACCACTTTTCGCACTTGTGTTAGTGTTGAAAAACCACTTTTCACACTCGTGTTGGTGCAGGAAACCACTTTTGCACTTGTATTAGTGTAGAAAAAACACTTTTTGCACTTGTGATAGTGTTGAAAAACCACTTTTCGCACTTGTGTTAGTGTTGATAAACCACTTTTCGCACTTGTGTTAGTGTTGAAAAACCACTTTTCGCACTTGTGTTGGTGCAGGAAACCACTTTTGCACTTGTATTAGTGTGGAAAAAACTCTTTTTGCACTTGTGATAGTGTTGAAAAACCACTTTTTGCACTTGTGTTAGTGTTGAAAAAACACTTTTCGCACTTGTGTTGGTGCAGGAAACCACTTTTGCACTTGTATTAGTGTGGAAAAAACACTTTTTGCACTTGTGATAGTGTTGAAAAACCACTTTTCGCACCTGTGTTAGTGTTGAAAAACCACTTTTCGCACTTGTGTTGGTGCAGGAAACCACTTTTGCACTTGTATTAGTGTGGAAAAAACACTTTTTGCACTTGCGTTAGTGTTGAAAAACCACTTTTCGCACTTGTGTTAGTGTTGAAAAACCACTTTTCGCCCTTGTGTTGGTGCAGGAAACCACTTTTGCACTTGTATTAGTGTGGAAAAAACACTTTTTGCACTTGTGAGAGTGTTGAAAAACCACTTTTCGCACTTGTGTTAGTGTTAAAAAACCACTTTTCGCACTTGTGTTGGTGCAGGAAACCACTTTTGCACTTGTATTAGTGTGGAAAAACCACTTTTCGCACTTGTGTTAGTGTTGAAAAACCACTTTTCGCACTTGTGTTAGTGTTGAAAAACCACTTTTCGCACTTGTGTTGGTGCAGGAAACCACTTTTGCACTTGTATTAGTGTGGAAAAAACACTTTTTGCACTTGTGTTAGTGTTGAAAAACCAATTTTCGCACTTGTGTTGGTGCAGGAAACCACTTTTGCACTTGTATTAGTGTGGAAAAAACACTTTTTGCACTTGTGATAGTGTTGAAAAACCACTTTTCGCACCTGTGTTAGTGTTGAAAAACCACTTTTCGCACTTGTGTTGGTGCAGGAAACCACTTTTGCACTTGTATTAGTGTGGAAAAAACACTTTTTGCACTTGTGTTAGTGTTGAAAAACCACTTTTCGCACTTGTGTTAGTGTTGAAAAACCACTTTTCGCCCTTGTGTTGGTGCAGGAAACCACTTTTGCACTTGTATTAGTGTGGAAAAAACACTTTTTGCACTTGTGAGAGTGTTGAAAAACCACTTTTCGCACTTGTGTTAGTGTTAAAAAACCACTTTTCGCACTTGTGTTGGTGCAGGAAACCACTTTTGCACTTGTATTAGTGTGGAAAAACCACTTTTCGCACTTGTGTTAGTGTTGAAAAACCACTTTTCGCACTTGTGTTAGTGTTGAAAAACCACTTTTCGCACTTGTGTTGGTGCAGGAAACCACTTTTGCACTTGTATTAGTGTGGAAAAAACACTTTTTGCACTTGTGTTAGTGTTGAAAAACCACTTTTCGCACTTGTGTTAGTGTTGAAAAACCACTTTTCGCCCTTGTGTTGGTGCAGGAAACCACTTTTGCACTTGTATTAGTGTGGAAAAAACACTTTTTGCACTTGTGATAGTATTGAAAAACCACTTTTCGCACTTGTGTTGGTGCAGGAAACCACTTTTGCACTTGTATTAGTGTGGAAAAATCACTTTTCGCACTTGTATTAGTGTGGAAAAAACACTTTTTGCACTTGTGATAGTGTTGAAAAACCACTTTTCGCACTTGTGTTAGTGTTGAAAAACCACTTTTCGCACTTGTGTTAGTGTTGAAAAACCACTTTTCGCACTTGGGTTAGTGTTGAAAAACCACTTTTCGCACTTGTGTTGGTGCAGGAAACCACTTTTGCACTTGTATTAGTGTGGAAAAAACACTTTTCGCACTTGTGTTAGTGTTGAAAAACCACTTTTCGCACTTGTGTTAGTGTTGAAAAACCACTTTTTGCACTTGTGTTGGTGCAGGAAACCGCTTTTGCACTTGTATTAGTGTGGAAAAACCACTTTTCGCACTTGTGTTAGTGTTGAAAAACCACTTTTCGCACTTGTGTTAGTGTTGAAAAACCACTTTTCGCACTTATGTTAGTGTTGAAAAACCACTTTTCGCACTTGTGTTAGTGTTGAAAAACCACTTTTCGCACTTGTGTTAGTGTTGAAAAACCACTTTTCGCACTTGTGTTGGTGCAGGAAACCACTTTTGCACTTGTATTAGTGTGGAAAAAACACTTTTCGCACTTGTGTTAGTGTTGAAAAACCACTTTTCGCACTTGTGTTGGTGCAGGAAACCACTTTTGCACTTGTATTAGTGTGGAAAACCACTTTTCGCACTTGTGTTAGTGTTGAAAAACCACTTTTCGCACTTGTGTTAGTGTTGAAAAACCACTTTTCACACTCGTGTTGGTGCAGGAAACCACTTTTGCACTTGTATTAGTGTAGAAAAAACACTTTTTGCACTTGTGATAGTGTTGAAAAACCACTTTTCGCACTTGTGTTAGTGTTGATAAACCACTTTTCGCACTTGTGTTAGTGTTGAAAAACCACTTTTCGCACTTGTGTTGGTGCAGGAAACCACTTTTGCACTTGTATTAGTGTGGAAAAAACTCTTTTTGCACTTGTGATAGTGTTGAAAAACCACTTTTTGCACTTGTGTTAGTGTTGAAAAAACACTTTTCGCACTTGTGTTAGTGTTGAAAAACCAATTTTCGCACTTGTGTTGGTGCAGGAAACCACTTTTGCACTTGTATTAGTGTGGAAAAAACACTTTTTGCACTTGTGATAGTGTTGAAAAACCACTTTTCGCACCTGTGTTAGTGTTGAAAAACCACTTTTCGCACTTGTGTTGGTGCAGGAAACCACTTTTGCACTTGTATTAGTGTGGAAAAAACACTTTTTGCACTTGCGTTAGTGTTGAAAAACCACTTTTCGCACTTGTGTTAGTGTTGAAAAACCACTTTTCGCCCTTGTGTTGGTGCAGGAAACCACTTTTGCACTTGTATTAGTGTGGAAAAAACACTTTTTGCACTTGTGAGAGTGTTGAAAAACCACTTTTCGCACTTGTGTTAGTGTTAAAAAACCACTTTTCGCACTTGTGTTGGTGCAGGAAACCACTTTTGCACTTGTATTAGTGTGGAAAAACCACTTTTCGCACTTGTGTTAGTGTTGAAAAACCACTTTTCGCACTTGTGTTAGTGTTGAAAAACCACTTTTCGCACTTGTGTTGGTGCAGGAAACCACTTTTGCACTTGTATTAGTGTGGAAAAAACACTTTTTGCACTTGTGTTAGTGTTGAAAAACCAATTTTCGCACTTGTGTTGGTGCAGGAAACCACTTTTGCACTTGTATTAGTGTGGAAAAAACACTTTTTGCACTTGTGATAGTGTTGAAAAACCACTTTTCGCACCTGTGTTAGTGTTGAAAAACCACTTTTCGCACTTGTGTTGGTGCAGGAAACCACTTTTGCACTTGTATTAGTGTGGAAAAAACACTTTTTGCACTTGTGTTAGTGTTGAAAAACCACTTTTCGCACTTGTGTTAGTGTTGAAAAACCACTTTTCGCCCTTGTGTTGGTGCAGGAAACCACTTTTGCACTTGTATTAGTGTGGAAAAAACACTTTTTGCACTTGTGAGAGTGTTGAAAAACCACTTTTCGCACTTGTGTTAGTGTTAAAAAACCACTTTTCGCACTTGTGTTGGTGCAGGAAACCACTTTTGCACTTGTATTAGTGTGGAAAAACCACTTTTCGCACTTGTGTTAGTGTTGAAAAACCACTTTTCGCACTTGTGTTAGTGTTGAAAAACCACTTTTCGCACTTGTGTTGGTGCAGGAAACCACTTTTGCACTTGTATTAGTGTGGAAAAAACACTTTTTGCACTTGTGTTAGTGTTGAAAAACCACTTTTCGCACTTGTGTTAGTGTTGAAAAACCACTTTTCGCCCTTGTGTTGGTGCAGGAAACCACTTTTGCACTTGTATTAGTGTGGAAAAAACACTTTTTGCACTTGTGATAGTGTTGAAAAACCACTTTTCGCACTTGTGTTAGTGTTGAAAAACCACTTTTCGCACTTGTGTTAGTGTTGAAAAACCACTTTTCGCACTTGTGTTGGTGCAGGAAACCACTTTTGCACTTGTGATAGTGTTGAAAAACCACTTTCCGCATTTGTGTTAGTGTTGAAAAACCACTTTTCGCACTTGTGTTAGTGTTGAAAAACCACTTTTCGCACTTGTGTTGGTGCAGGAAACCACTTTTGCACTTGTATTAGTGTGGAAAAAACTCTTTTTGCACTTGTGATAGTGTTGAAAAACCACTTTTCGCACTTGTGTTAGTGTTGAAAAAACACTTTACGCACTTGTGTTAGTGTTGAAAAACCACTTTTCGCACTTGTGTTGGTGCAGGAAACCACTTTTGCACTTGTATTAGTGTGGAAAAAACACTTTTTGCACTTGTGATAGTGTTGAAAAACCACTTTTCGCACCTGTGTTAGTGTTGAAAAACCACTTTTCGCACTTGTGTTGGTGCAGGAAACCACTTTTGCACTTGTATTAGTGTGGAAAAAACACTTTTTGCACTTGTGTTAGTGTTGAAAAACCACTTTTCGCACTTGTGTTAGTGTTGAAAAACCACTTTTCGCACTTGTGTTGGTGCAGGAAACCACTTTTGCACTTGTATTAGTGTGGAAAAAACACTTTTTGCACTTGTGATAGTGTTGAAAAACCACTTTCGCACTTGTGTTAGTGTTGAAAAACCACTTTTCGCACTTGTGTTGGTGCAGGAAACCACTTTTGCACTTGTATTAGTGTGGAAAACCACTTTTCGCACTTGTGTTAGTGTTGAAAAACCACTTTTCGCACTTGTGTTAGTGTTGAAAAACCACTTTTCGCACTTGTGTTGGTGCAGGAAACCACTTTTGCACTTGTATAGTGTGGAAAAACCACTTTTCGCACTTGTGTTGGTGTTGAAAAACCACTTTTCGCACTTGTGTTAGTGTTAAAAAACCACTTTTCGCACTTGTGTTGGTGCAGGAAACCACTTTTGCACTTGTATTAGTGTGGAAAAAACCACTTTTCGCACTTGTGTTAGTGTTGAAAAACCACTTTTCGCACTTGTGTTAGTGTTGAAAAACCACTTTTCGCACTTGTGTTGGTGCAGGAAACCACTTTTGCACTTGTATTAGTGTGGAAAAAACACTTTTTGCACTTGTGTTAGTGTTGAAAAACCACTTTTCGCACTTGTGTTAGTGTTGAAAAACCACTTTTCGCCCTTGTGTTGGTGCAGGAAACCACTTTTGCACTTGTATTAGTGTGGAAAAAACACTTTTTGCACTTGTGAGAGTGTTGAAAACCACTTTTCGCACTTGTGTTAGTGTTGAAAAACCACTTTTCGCACTTGCGTTGGTGCAGGAAACCACTTTTGCACTTGTATTAGTGTGGAAAAAACACTTTTCGCACTTGTGTTAGTGTTGAAAAACCACTTTTCGCACTTGTGTTAGTGTTGAAAAACCACTTTTCGCACTTGTGTTGGTGCAGGAAACCACTTTTGCACTTGTATTAGTGTGGAAAAAACACTTTTTGCACTTGTGATAGTGTTGAAAAACAACTTTTCGCACTTGTTTTAGTGTTGAAAAACCACTTTTCGCACTTGTGTTGGTGCAGGAAACCACTTTTGCACTTGTATTAGTGTGGAAAAACCACTTTTCGCACTTGTGTTAGTGTGGCAAAACCACTTTTTGTACTTGTGTTAGTGTTGAAAAACCACTTTTCGCACTTGTGTTGGTGCAGGAAACCACTTTTGCACTTGTATTAGTGTGGAAAAAACACTTTTTGCACTTGTCATAGTGTTGAAAAACCACTTTTCGCACTTGTGTTTTGTTGAAAAACCACTTTTCGCACTTGTGTTAGTGTTGAAAAACCACTTTTCGCACTTGTGTTGGTGCAGGAAACCACTTTTGCACTTCTGATAGTGTTGAAAAACCACTTTTCGCACTTGTGTTAGTGTTGAAAAACCACTTTTCGCACTTGTGTTAGTGTTGAAAAACCACTTTTCGCACTTGTGTTGGTGCAGGAAACCACTTTTGCACTTGTATTAGTGTGGAAAAAACTCTTTTTGCACTTGTGATAGTATTGAAAAACCACTTTTTGCACTTGTGTTAGTGTTGAAAAAACACTTTTCGCACTTGTGTTAGTGTTGAAAAACCACTTTTCGCACTTGTGTTGGTGCAGGAAACCACTTTTGCACTTGTATTAGTGTGGAAAAACCACTTTTTGCACTTGTGTTAGTGTGGAAAAACCACTTTTTGTACTTGTGTTAGTGTTGAAAAACCACTTTTCGCACTTGTGTTGGTGCAGGAAACCACTTTTGCACTTGTATTAGTGTGGAAAAAACACTTTTTGCACTTGTGATAGTGTGAAAAACCACTTTTCGCACTTGTGTTAGTGTTGAAAAACCACTTTTCGCACTTGTGTTAGTGTTGAAAAACCACTTTTCGCACTTGTGTTGGTGCAGGAAACCACTTTTGCACTTATGATAGTGTTGAAAAACCACTTTTCGCATTTGTGTTAGTGTTGAAAAACCACTTTTCGCACTTGTGTTAGTGTTGAAAAACCACTTTTCGCACTTGTGTTGGTGCAGGAAACCACTTTTGCATTTGTATTAGTGTGGAAAAAACTCTTTTTGCACTTGTGATAGTGTTGAAAAACCACTTTTGGCACTTGTGTTAGTGTTGAAAAAACACTTTACGCACTTGTGTTAGTGTTGAAAAACCACTTTTCGCACTTGTGTTGGTGCAGGAAACCACTTTTGCACTTGTATTAGTGTGGAAAAAACACTTTTTGAACTTGTGATAGTGTTGAAAAACCACTTTTCGCACCTGTGTTAGTGTTGAAAAACCACTTTTCGCACTTGTGTTGGTGCAGGAAACCACTTTTGCACTTCTGATAGTGTTGAAAAACCACTTTTCGCACTTGTGTTAGTGTTGAAAAACCACTTTTCGCACTTGTGTTAGTGTTGAAAAACCACTTTTCGCACTTGTGTTGGTGCAGGAAACCACTTTTGCACTTGTATTAGTGTGGAAAAAACACTTTTTGCACTAGTGATAGTGTTGAAAAACCACTTTTCGCACTTGTGTTAGTGTTGAAAAACCACTTTTCGCACTTGTGTTGGTGCAGGAAACCACTTTTGCACTTGTATTAGTGTGGAAAAAACACTTTTTGCACTTGTCATAGTGTTGAAAAACCACTTTTCGCACTTGTGTTTTGTTGAAAAACCACTTTTCGCACTTGTGTTAGTGTTGAAAAACCACTTTTCGCACTTGTGTTGGTGCAGGAAACCACTTTTGCACTTCTGATAGTGTTGAAAAACCACTTTTCGCACTTGTGTTAGTGTTGAAAAACCACTTTTCGCACTTGTGTTAGTGTTGAAAAACCACTTTTCGCACTTGTGTTGGTGCAGGAAACCACTTTTGCACTTGTATTAGTGTGGAAAAAACTCTTTTTGCACTTGTGATAGTATTGAAAAACCACTTTTTGCACTTGTGTTAGTGTTGAAAAAACACTTTTCGCACTTGTGTTAGTGTTGAAAAACCACTTTTCGCACTTGTGTTGGTGCAGGAAACCACTTTTGCACTTGTATTAGTGTGGAAAAACCACTTTTTGCACTTGTGTTAGTGTGGAAAAAACACTTTTTGTACTTGTGTTAGTGTTGAAAAACCACTTTTCGCACTTGTGTTGGTGCAGGAAACCACTTTTGCACTTGTATTAGTGTGGAAAAAACACTTTTTGCACTTGTGATAGTGTGAAAAACCACTTTTCGCACTTGTGTTAGTGTTGAAAAACCACTTTTCGCACTTGTGTTAGTGTTGAAAAACCACTTTTCGCACTTGTGTTGGTGCAGGAAACCACTTTTGCACTTGTGATAGTGTTGAAAAACCACTTTTCGCATTTGTGTTAGTGTTGAAAAACCACTTTTCGCACTTGTGTTAGTGTTGAAAAACCACTTTTCGCACTTGTGTTGGTGCAGGAAACCACTTTTGCATTTGTATTAGTGTGGAAAAAACTCTTTTTGCACTTGTGATAGTGTTGAAAAACCACTTTTGGCACTTGTGTTAGTGTTGAAAAAACACTTTACGCACTTGTGTTAGTGTTGAAAAACCACTTTTCGCACTTGTGTTGGTGCAGGAAACCACTTTTGCACTTGTATTAGTGTGGAAAAAACACTTTTTGAACTTGTGATAGTGTTGAAAAACCACTTTTCGCACCTGTGTTAGTGTTGAAAAACCACTTTTCGCACTTGTGTTGGTGCAGGAAACCACTTTTGCACTTGTATTAGTGTGGAAAAAACACTTTTTGCACTTGTGTTAGTGTTGAAAAACCACTTTTCGCACTTGTGTTAGTGTTGAAAAACCACTTTTCGCACTTGTGTTGGTGCAGGAAACCACTTTTGCACTTGTATTAGTGTGGAAAAAACACTTTTTGCACTAGTGATAGTGTTGAAAAACCACTTTTCGCACTTGTGTTAGTGTTGAAAAACCACTTTTCGCACTTGTGTTGGTGCAGGAAACCACTTTTGCACTTGTATTAGTGTGGAAAACCACTTTTCGCACTTGTGTTAGTGTTGAAAAACCACTTTTCGCACTTGTGTTAGTGTTGAAAAACCACTTTTCGCACTTGTGTTGGTGCAGGAAACCACTTTTGCACTTGTATAGTGTGGAAAAACCACTTTTCGCACTTGTGTTGGTGTTGAAAAACCACTTTTCGCACTTGTGTTAGTGTTAAAAAACCACTTTTCGCACTTGTGTTGGTGCAGGAAACCACTTTTGCACTTGTATTAGTGTGGAAAAACCACTTTTCGCACTTGTGTTAGTGTTGAAAAACCACTTTTCGCACTTGTGTTAGTGTTGAAAAACCACTTTTCGCACTTGTGTTGGTGCAGGAAACCACTTTTGCACTTGTATTAGTTTGGAAAAAACACTTTTTGCACTTGTGATAGTGTTGAAAAACCACTTTTCGCACTTGTGTTAGTGTTGAAAAACCACTTTTCGCACTTGTGTTAGTGTTGAAAAACCACTTTTCGCACTTGTGTTAGTGTTGAAAAACCACTTTTCGCACTTGTGTTGGTGCAGGAAACCACTTTTGCACTTGTATTAGTGTGGAAAAAACACTTTTCTCACTTGTGTTAGTGTAGAAAAACCACTTTTTGCACTTGTGTTAGTGTTGAAAAACCACTTTTCGCACTTGTGTTGGTGCAGGAAACCACTTTTGCACTTGTATTAGTGTGGAAAAACCACTTTTCGCACTTGTGTTAGTGTTGAAAAACCACTTTTCGCACTTGTGTTAGTGTTGAAAAACCACTTTTCGCACTTGTGTTGGTGCAGGAAACCACTTTTGCACTTGTATTAGTTTGGAAAAAACACTTTTTGCACTTGTGATAGTGTTGAAAAACCACTTTTCGCACTTGTGTTAGTGTTGAAAAACCACTTTTCGCACTTGTGTTAGTGTTGAAAAACCACTTTTCGCACTTGTGTTAGTGTTGAAAAACCACTTTTCGCACTTGTGTTGGTGCAGGAAACCACTTTTGCACTTGTATTAGTGTGGAAAAAACACTTTTCTCACTTGTGTTAGTGTAGAAAAACCACTTTTTGCACTTGTGTTAGTGTTGAAAAACCACTTTTCGCACTTGTGTTGGTGCAGGAAACCACTTTTGCACTTGTATTAGTGTGGAAAAACCACTTTTCGCACTTGTGTTGGTGTTGAAAAACCACTTTTCGCACTAGTGTTAGTGTTGAAAAACCACTTTTCGCACTTGTGTTGGTGCAGGAAACCACTTTTGCACTTGTATTAGTGTAGAAAAAACACTTTTTGCACTTGTGATAGTGTTGAAAAACCACTTTTCGCACTTGTGTTAGTGTTGAAAAACCACTTTTTGCACTTGTGTTAGTGTTGAAAAACCACTTTTCGCACATGTGTTAGTGTTGAAAAAACACTTTTTGCACTTGTGATAGTGTTGAAAAACCACTTTTCGCACTTGTGTTGGTGCAGGAAACCACTTTTGCACTTGTATTAGTGTGGAAAAATCACTTTTCGCACTTGTATTAGTGTGGAAAAAACACTTTTTGCACTTGTGATAGTGTTGAAAAACCACTTTTCGCACTTGTGTTAGTGTTGAAAAACCACTTTTCGCATTTGTGTTAGTGTTGAAAAACCACTTTTCGCACTTGGGTTAGTGTTGAAAAACCACTTTTCGCACTTGTGTTGGTGCAGGAAACCACTTTTGCACTTGTATTAGTGTGGAAAAAACACTTTTCGCACTTGTGTTAGTGTTGAAAAACCACTTTTCGCACTTGTGTTAGTGTTGAAAAACCACTTTTCGCACTTGTGTTGGTGCAGGAAACCGCTTTTGCACTTGTATTAGTGTGGAAAAACCACTTTTCACACTTGTGTTAGTGTTGAAAAACCACTTTTCGCACTTGTGTTAGTGTTGAAAAAACACTTTTCGCACTTATGTTAGTGTTGAAAAACCACTTTTCGCACTTGTGTTAGTGTTGAAAAACCACTTTTCGCACTTGTGTTAGTGTTGAAAAACCACTTTTCGCACTTGTGTTGGTGCAGGAAACCACTTTTGCACTTGTATTAGTGTGGAAAAAACACTTTTCGCACTTGTGTTGGTGCAGGAAACCATTTTTGCACTTCTATTAGTGTGGAAAAAACACTTCTTGCACTTGTGATAGTGTTGAAAAACCACTTTTCGCACTTGTGTTAGTGTTGAAAAACCACTTTTTGCACTTGTTTTGGTCCAGGACACCACTTTTGCACTTGTATTAGTGTGGAAAAACCACTTTTCGCACTTGTATTAGTGTGGAAAAAACACTTTTTGCACTTGTTATAGTGTTGAAAAACCACTTTTCGCACTTGTGTTAGTGTTGAAAAACCACTTTTCGCACTTGTGATAGTGTTGAAAAACCACTTTTCGCACTCGTGTTAGTGTTGAAAAACCACTTTTCGCACTTGTGTTGGTGCAGGAAACCACTTTTGCACTTGTATTAGTGTGGAAAACCACTTTTCGCACTTGTGTTAGTGTTGAAAAACCACTTTTCGCACTTGTGTTGGTGCAGGAAACCACTTTTGCACTTGTATTAGTGTGGAAAAACCACTTTTCGCACTTGTGTTATTGTTGAAAAACCACTTTTCGCACATGTGTTAGTGTTGAAAAACCACTTTTCGCACTTGTGTTGGTGCAGGAAACCACTTTTGCACTTGTATTAGTGTGGAAAAAACACTTTTCGCACTTGTGTTAGTGTTGAAAAACCACTTTTCGCACTTGTGTTGGTGCAGGAAACCACTTTTGCACTTGTATTAGTGTGGAAAAACCACTTTTCGCACTTGTGTTAGTGTTGAAAAACCACTTTTCGCACATGTGTTAGTGTTGAAAAACCACTTTTCGCACTTGTGTTGGTGCAGGAAACCACTTTTGCACTTGTATTAGTGTGGAAAAAACACTTTTCGCACTTGTGTTAGTGTTGAAAAACCACTTTTCGCACTTGTGTTGGTGCAGGAAACCACTTTTGCACTTGTATTAGTTTGGAAAAGACACTTTTTGCACTTGTGATAGTGTTGAAAAACAACTTTTCGCACTTGTGTTAGTGTTGAAAAACCACTTTTCGCACTTGTGTTGGTGCAGGAAACCACTTTTGCACTTGTATTAGTGTGGAAAAATCACTTTTCGCACTTGTGTTAGTGTTGAAAACCCACTTTTCGCACTTGTTTTGGTGCAGGAAACCACTTTTGCACTTGTATTAGTGTGGAAAACCACTTTTCGCACTTGTGTTAGTGTTGAAAACCACTTTTCGCACTTATGTTAGTGTTGGAAAACCACTTTTCGCACTTGTGTTGGTGCAGGAAACCACTTTTGCACTTGTATTAGTGTGGAAAAACCACTTATCGCACTTGTGTTAGTGTTGAAAACCACTTTTCGCACTTGTGTTAGTGTTGAAAAACCACTTTTCGCACTTGTGTTGGTGCAGGAAACCACTTTTGCACTTGTATTAGTGTAGAAAAAACACTTTTTGCACTTGTGATAGTGTTGAAAAACCACTTTTCGCACTTGTGTTAGTGTTGAAAAACCACTTTTCGCACTTGTGTTAGTGTTGAAAAACCACTTTTCGCACATGTGTTAGTGTTGAAAAAACACTTTTTGCACTTGTGATAGTGTTGAAAAACCACTTTTCGCACTTGTGTTGGTGCAGGAAACCACTTTTGCACTTGTATTAGTGTGGAAAAATCACTTTTCGCACTTGTATTAGTGTGGAAAAAACACTTTTTGCACTTGTGATAGTGTTGAAAAACCACTTTTCGCACTTGTGTTAGTGTTGAAAAACCACTTTTCGCACTTGGGTTAGTGTTGAAAAACCACTTTTCGCACTTGTGTTGGTGCAGGAAACCACTTTTGCACTTGTATTAGTGTGGAAAAAACACTTTTCGCACTTGTGTTAGTGTTGAAAAACCACTTTTCGCACTTGTGTTAGTGTTGAAAAACCACTTTTCGCACTTGTGTTGGTGCAGGAAACCACTTTTGCACTTGTATTAGTGTGGAAAAAACACTTTTCGCACTTGTGTTAGTGTTGAAAAACCACTTTTCGCACTTGTGTTAGTGTTGAAAAACCACTTTTCGCACTTGTGTTGGTGCAGGAAACCACTTTTGCACTTGTATTAGTGTGGAAAAAACACTTTTTGCACTTGTGTTAGTGTTGAAAAACCACTTTTCGCACTTGTGTTAGTGTTGAAAAACCACTTTTCGCCCTTGTGTTGGTGCAGGAAACCACTTTTGCACTTGTATTAGTGTGGAAAAAACACTTTTTGCACTTGTGAGAGTGTTGAAAAACCACTTTTCGCACTTGTGTTAGTGTTAAAAAACCACTTTTCGCACTTGTGTTGGTGCAGGAAACCACTTTTGCACTTGTATTAGTGTGGAAAAACCACTTTTCGCACTTGTGTTAGTGTTGAAAAACCACTTTTCGCACTTGTGTTAGTGTTGAAAAACCACTTTTCGCACTTGTGTTGGTGCAGGAAACCACTTTTGCACTTGTATTAGTGTGGAAAAAACACTTTTTGCACTTGTGTTAGTGTTGAAAAACCACTTTTCGCACTTGTGTTAGTGTTGAAAAACCACTTTTCGCCCTTGTGTTGGTGCAGGAAACCACTTTTGCACTTGTATTAGTGTGGAAAAAACACTTTTTGCACTTGTGATAGTGTTGAAAAACCACTTTTCGCACTTGTGTTAGTGTTGAAAAACCACTTTTCGCACTTGTGTTAGTGTTGAAAAACCACTTTTCGCACTTGTGTTGGTGCAGGAAACCACTTTTGCACTTGTGATAGTGTTGAAAAACCACTTTCCGCATTTGTGTTAGTGTTGAAAAACCACTTTTCGCACTTGTGTTAGTGTTGAAAAACCACTTTTCGCACTTGTGTTGGTGCAGGAAACCACTTTTGCACTTGTATTAGTGTGGAAAAAACTCTTTTTGCACTTGTGATAGTGTTGAAAAACCACTTTTCGCACTTGTGTTAGTGTTGAAAAAACACTTTACGCACTTGTGTTAGTGTTGAAAAACCACTTTTCGCACTTGTGTTGGTGCAGGAAACCACTTTTGCACTTGTATTAGTGTGGAAAAAACACTTTTTGCACTTGTGATAGTGTTGAAAAACCACTTTTCGCACCTGTGTTAGTGTTGAAAAACCACTTTTCGCACTTGTGTTGGTGCAGGAAACCACTTTTGCACTTGTATTAGTGTGGAAAAAACACTTTTTGCACTTGTGTTAGTGTTGAAAAACCACTTTTCGCACTTGTGTTAGTGTTGAAAAACCACTTTTCGCACTTGTGTTGGTGCAGGAAACCACTTTTGCACTTGTATTAGTGTGGAAAAAACACTTTTTGCACTTGTGATAGTGTTGAAAAACCACTTTCGCACTTGTGTTAGTGTTGAAAAACCACTTTTCGCACTTGTGTTGGTGCAGGAAACCACTTTTGCACTTGTATTAGTGTGGAAAACCACTTTTCGCACTTGTGTTAGTGTTGAAAAACCACTTTTCGCACTTGTGTTAGTGTTGAAAAACCACTTTTCGCACTTGTGTTGGTGCAGGAAACCACTTTTGCACTTGTATAGTGTGGAAAAACCACTTTTCGCACTTGTGTTGGTGTTGAAAAACCACTTTTCGCACTTGTGTTAGTGTTAAAAAACCACTTTTCGCACTTGTGTTGGTGCAGGAAACCACTTTTGCACTTGTATTAGTGTGGAAAAAACCACTTTTCGCACTTGTGTTAGTGTTGAAAAACCACTTTTCGCACTTGTGTTAGTGTTGAAAAACCACTTTTCGCACTTGTGTTGGTGCAGGAAACCACTTTTGCACTTGTATTAGTGTGGAAAAAACACTTTTTGCACTTGTGTTAGTGTTGAAAAACCACTTTTCGCACTTGTGTTAGTGTTGAAAAACCACTTTTCGCCCTTGTGTTGGTGCAGGAAACCACTTTTGCACTTGTATTAGTGTGGAAAAAACACTTTTTGCACTTGTGAGAGTGTTGAAAAACCACTTTTCGCACTTGTGTTAGTGTTGAAAAACCACTTTTCGCACTTGCGTTGGTGCAGGAAACCACTTTTGCACTTGTATTAGTGTGGAAAAAACACTTTTTGCACTTGTGATAGTGTTGAAAAACAACTTTTCGCACTTGTTTTAGTGTTGAAAAACCACTTTTCGCACTTGTGTTGGTGCAGGAAACCACTTTTGCACTTGTATTAGTGTGGAAAAACCACTTTTCGCACTTGTGTTAGTGTGGCAAAACCACTTTTTGTACTTGTGTTAGTGTTGAAAAACCACTTTTCGCACTTGTGTTGGTGCAGGAAACCACTTTTGCACTTGTATTAGTGTGGAAAAAACACTTTTTGCACTTGTCATAGTGTTGAAAAACCACTTTTCGCACTTGTGTTTTGTTGAAAAACCACTTTTCGCACTTGTGTTAGTGTTGAAAAACCACTTTTCGCACTTGTGTTGGTGCAGGAAACCACTTTTGCACTTCTGATAGTGTTGAAAAACCACTTTTCGCACTTGTGTTAGTGTTGAAAAACCACTTTTCGCACTTGTGTTAGTGTTGAAAAACCACTTTTCGCACTTGTGTTGGTGCAGGAAACCACTTTTGCACTTGTATTAGTGTGGAAAAAACTCTTTTTGCACTTGTGATAGTATTGAAAAACCACTTTTTGCACTTGTGTTAGTGTTGAAAAAACACTTTTCGCACTTGTGTTAGTGTTGAAAAACCACTTTTCGCACTTGTGTTGGTGCAGGAAACCACTTTTGCACTTGTATTAGTGTGGAAAAACCACTTTTTGCACTTGTGTTAGTGTGGAAAAACCACTTTTTGTACTTGTGTTAGTGTTGAAAAACCACTTTTCGCACTTGTGTTGGTGCAGGAAACCACTTTTGCACTTGTATTAGTGTGGAAAAAACACTTTTTGCACTTGTGATAGTGTGAAAAACCACTTTTCGCACTTGTGTTAGTGTTGAAAAACCACTTTTCGCACTTGTGTTAGTGTTGAAAAACCACTTTTCGCACTTGTGTTGGTGCAGGAAACCACTTTTGCACTTATGATAGTGTTGAAAAACCACTTTTCGCATTTGTGTTAGTGTTGAAAAACCACTTTTCGCACTTGTGTTAGTGTTGAAAAACCACTTTTCGCACTTGTGTTGGTGCAGGAAACCACTTTTGCATTTGTATTAGTGTGGAAAAAACTCTTTTTGCACTTGTGATAGTGTTGAAAAACCACTTTTGGCACTTGTGTTAGTGTTGAAAAAACACTTTACGCACTTGTGTTAGTGTTGAAAAACCACTTTTCGCACTTGTGTTGGTGCAGGAAACCACTTTTGCACTTGTATTAGTGTGGAAAAAACACTTTTTGAACTTGTGATAGTGTTGAAAAACCACTTTTCGCACCTGTGTTAGTGTTGAAAAACCACTTTTCGCACTTGTGTTGGTGCAGGAAACCACTTTTGCACTTCTGATAGTGTTGAAAAACCACTTTTCGCACTTGTGTTAGTGTTGAAAAACCACTTTTCGCACTTGTGTTAGTGTTGAAAAACCACTTTTCGCACTTGTGTTGGTGCAGGAAACCACTTTTGCACTTGTATTAGTGTGGAAAAAACACTTTTTGCACTAGTGATAGTGTTGAAAAACCACTTTTCGCACTTGTGTTAGTGTTGAAAAACCACTTTTCGCACTTGTGTTGGTGCAGGAAACCACTTTTGCACTTGTATTAGTGTGGAAAAAACACTTTTTGCACTTGTCATAGTGTTGAAAAACCACTTTTCGCACTTGTGTTTTGTTGAAAAACCACTTTTCGCACTTGTGTTAGTGTTGAAAAACCACTTTTCGCACTTGTGTTGGTGCAGGAAACCACTTTTGCACTTCTGATAGTGTTGAAAAACCACTTTTCGCACTTGTGTTAGTGTTGAAAAACCACTTTTCGCACTTGTGTTAGTGTTGAAAAACCACTTTTCGCACTTGTGTTGGTGCAGGAAACCACTTTTGCACTTGTATTAGTGTGGAAAAAACTCTTTTTGCACTTGTGATAGTATTGAAAAACCACTTTTTGCACTTGTGTTAGTGTTGAAAAAACACTTTTCGCACTTGTGTTAGTGTTGAAAAACCACTTTTCGCACTTGTGTTGGTGCAGGAAACCACTTTTGCACTTGTATTAGTGTGGAAAAACCACTTTTTGCACTTGTGTTAGTGTGGAAAAACCACTTTTTGTACTTGTGTTAGTGTTGAAAAACCACTTTTCGCACTTGTGTTGGTGCAGGAAACCACTTTTGCACTTGTATTAGTGTGGAAAAAACACTTTTTGCACTTGTGATAGTGTGAAAAACCACTTTTCGCACTTGTGTTAGTGTTGAAAAACCACTTTTCGCACTTGTGTTAGTGTTGAAAAACCACTTTTCGCACTTGTGTTGGTGCAGGAAACCACTTTTGCACTTGTGATAGTGTTGAAAAACCACTTTTCGCATTTGTGTTAGTGTTGAAAAACCACTTTTCGCACTTGTGTTAGTGTTGAAAAACCACTTTTCGCACTTGTGTTGGTGCAGGAAACCACTTTTGCATTTGTATTAGTGTGGAAAAAACTCTTTTTGCACTTGTGATAGTGTTGAAAAACCACTTTTGGCACTTGTGTTAGTGTTGAAAAAACACTTTACGCACTTGTGTTAGTGTTGAAAAACCACTTTTCGCACTTGTGTTGGTGCAGGAAACCACTTTTGCACTTGTATTAGTGTGGAAAAAACACTTTTTGAACTTGTGATAGTGTTGAAAAACCACTTTTCGCACCTGTGTTAGTGTTGAAAAACCACTTTTCGCACTTGTGTTGGTGCAGGAAACCACTTTTGCACTTGTATTAGTGTGGAAAAAACACTTTTTGCACTTGTGTTAGTGTTGAAAAACCACTTTTCGCACTTGTGTTAGTGTTGAAAAACCACTTTTCGCACTTGTGTTGGTGCAGGAAACCACTTTTGCACTTGTATTAGTGTGGAAAAAACACTTTTTGCACTAGTGATAGTGTTGAAAAACCACTTTTCGCACTTGTGTTAGTGTTGAAAAACCACTTTTCGCACTTGTGTTGGTGCAGGAAACCACTTTTGCACTTGTATTAGTGTGGAAAACCACTTTTCGCACTTGTGTTAGTGTTGAAAAACCACTTTTCGCACTTGTGTTAGTGTTGAAAAACCACTTTTCGCACTTGTGTTGGTGCAGGAAACCACTTTTGCACTTGTATAGTGTGGAAAAACCACTTTTCGCACTTGTGTTGGTGTTGAAAAACCACTTTTCGCACTTGTGTTAGTGTTAAAAAACCACTTTTCGCACTTGTGTTGGTGCAGGAAACCACTTTTGCACTTGTATTAGTGTGGAAAAACCACTTTTCGCACTTGTGTTAGTGTTGAAAAACCACTTTTCGCACTTGTGTTAGTGTTGAAAAACCACTTTTCGCACTTGTGTTGGTGCAGGAAACCACTTTTGCACTTGTATTAGTTTGGAAAAAACACTTTTTGCACTTGTGATAGTGTTGAAAAACCACTTTTCGCACTTGTGTTAGTGTTGAAAAACCACTTTTCGCACTTGTGTTAGTGTTGAAAAACCACTTTTCGCACTTGTGTTAGTGTTGAAAAACCACTTTTCGCACTTGTGTTGGTGCAGGAAACCACTTTTGCACTTGTATTAGTGTGGAAAAAACACTTTTCTCACTTGTGTTAGTGTAGAAAAACCACTTTTTGCACTTGTGTTAGTGTTGAAAAACCACTTTTCGCACTTGTGTTGGTGCAGGAAACCACTTTTGCACTTGTATTAGTGTGGAAAAACCACTTTTCGCACTTGTGTTAGTGTTGAAAAACCACTTTTCGCACTTGTGTTAGTGTTGAAAAACCACTTTTCGCACTTGTGTTGGTGCAGGAAACCACTTTTGCACTTGTATTAGTTTGGAAAAAACACTTTTTGCACTTGTGATAGTGTTGAAAAACCACTTTTCGCACTTGTGTTAGTGTTGAAAAACCACTTTTCGCACTTGTGTTAGTGTTGAAAAACCACTTTTCGCACTTGTGTTAGTGTTGAAAAACCACTTTTCGCACTTGTGTTGGTGCAGGAAACCACTTTTGCACTTGTATTAGTGTGGAAAAAACACTTTTCTCACTTGTGTTAGTGTAGAAAAACCACTTTTTGCACTTGTGTTAGTGTTGAAAAACCACTTTTCGCACTTGTGTTGGTGCAGGAAACCACTTTTGCACTTGTATTAGTGTGGAAAAACCACTTTTCGCACTTGTGTTGGTGTTGAAAAACCACTTTTCGCACTAGTGTTAGTGTTGAAAAACCACTTTTCGCACTTGTGTTGGTGCAGGAAACCACTTTTGCACTTGTATTAGTGTAGAAAAAACACTTTTTGCACTTGTGATAGTGTTGAAAAACCACTTTTCGCACTTGTGTTAGTGTTGAAAAACCACTTTTTGCACTTGTGTTAGTGTTGAAAAACCACTTTTCGCACATGTGTTAGTGTTGAAAAAACACTTTTTGCACTTGTGATAGTGTTGAAAAACCACTTTTCGCACTTGTGTTGGTGCAGGAAACCACTTTTGCACTTGTATTAGTGTGGAAAAATCACTTTTCGCACTTGTATTAGTGTGGAAAAAACACTTTTTGCACTTGTGATAGTGTTGAAAAACCACTTTTCGCACTTGTGTTAGTGTTGAAAAACCACTTTTCGCATTTGTGTTAGTGTTGAAAAACCACTTTTCGCACTTGGGTTAGTGTTGAAAAACCACATTTCGCACTTGTGTTGGTGCAGGAAACCACTTTTGCACTTGTATTAGTGTGGAAAAAACACTTTTCGCACTTGTGTTAGTGTTGAAAAACCACTTTTCGCACTTGTGTTAGTGTTGAAAAACCACTTTTCGCACTTGTGTTGGTGCAGGAAACCGCTTTTGCACTTGTATTAGTGTGGAAAAACCACTTTTCACACTTGTGTTAGTGTTGAAAAACCACTTTTCGCACTTGTGTTAGTGTTGAAAAAACACTTTTCGCACTTATGTTAGTGTTGAAAAACCACTTTTCGCACTTGTGTTAGTGTTGAAAAACCACTTTTCGCACTTGTGTTAGTGTTGAAAAACCACTTTTCGCACTTGTGTTGGTGCAGGAAACCACTTTTGCACTTGTATTAGTGTGGAAAAAACACTTTTCGCACTTGTGTTGGTGCAGGAAACCATTTTTGCACTTCTATTAGTGTGGAAAAAACACTTCTTGCACTTGTGATAGTGTTGAAAAACCACTTTTCGCACTTGTGTTGGTGCAGGAAACCACTTTTGCACTTGTATTAGTGTGGAAAACCACTTTTCGCACTTGTGTTAGTGTTGAAAAACCACTTTTCGCACTTGTGTTAGTGTTGAAAAACCACTTTTCGCACTTGTGTTGGTGCAGGAAACCACTTTTGCACTTGTATTAGTGTGGAAAAAACCACTTTTCGCACTTGTGTTAGTGTTGAAAAACCACTTTTCGCACTTGTGTTAGTGTTGAAAAACCACTTTTCGCACTTGTGTTGGTGCAGGAAACCACTTTTGCACTTGTATTAGTGTGGAAAAAACACTTTTTGCACTTGTGTTAGTGTTGAAAAACCACTTTTCGCACTTGTGTTAGTGTTGAAAAACCACTTTTCGCCCTTGTGTTGGTGCAGGAAACCACTTTTGCACTTGTATTAGTGTGGAAAAAACACTTTTTGCACTTGTGAGAGTGTTGAAAAACCACTTTTCGCACTTGTGTTAGTGTTGAAAAACCACTTTTCGCACTTGCGTTGGTGCAGGAAACCACTTTTGCACTTGTATTAGTGTGGAAAAAACACTTTTCGCACTTGTGTTAGTGTTGAAAAACCACTTTTCGCACTTGTGTTAGTGTTGAAAAACCACTTTTCGCACTTGTGTTGGTGCAGGAAACCACTTTTGCACTTGTATTAGTGTGGAAAAAACACTTTTTGCACTTGTGATAGTGTTGAAAAACAACTTTTCGCACTTGTTTTAGTGTTGAAAAACCACTTTTCGCACTTGTGTTGGTGCAGGAAACCACTTTTGCACTTGTATTAGTGTGGAAAAACCACTTTTCGCACTTGTGTTAGTGTGGCAAAACCACTTTTTGTACTTGTGTTAGTGTTGAAAAACCACTTTTCGCACTTGTGTTGGTGCAGGAAACCACTTTTGCACTTGTATTAGTGTGGAAAAAACACTTTTTGCACTTGTCATAGTGTTGAAAAACCACTTTTCGCACTTGTGTTTTGTTGAAAAACCACTTTTCGCACTTGTGTTAGTGTTGAAAAACCACTTTTCGCACTTGTGTTGGTGCAGGAAACCACTTTTGCACTTCTGATAGTGTTGAAAAACCACTTTTCGCACTTGTGTTAGTGTTGAAAAACCACTTTTCGCACTTGTGTTAGTGTTGAAAAACCACTTTTCGCACTTGTGTTGGTGCAGGAAACCACTTTTGCACTTGTATTAGTGTGGAAAAAACTCTTTTTGCACTTGTGATAGTATTGAAAAACCACTTTTTGCACTTGTGTTAGTGTTGAAAAAACACTTTTCGCACTTGTGTTAGTGTTGAAAAACCACTTTTCGCACTTGTGTTGGTGCAGGAAACCACTTTTGCACTTGTATTAGTGTGGAAAAACCACTTTTTGCACTTGTGTTAGTGTGGAAAAACCACTTTTTGTACTTGTGTTAGTGTTGAAAAACCACTTTTCGCACTTGTGTTGGTGCAGGAAACCACTTTTGCACTTGTATTAGTGTGGAAAAAACACTTTTTGCACTTGTGATAGTGTGAAAAACCACTTTTCGCACTTGTGTTAGTGTTGAAAAACCACTTTTCGCACTTGTGTTAGTGTTGAAAAACCACTTTTCGCACTTGTGTTGGTGCAGGAAACCACTTTTGCACTTATGATAGTGTTGAAAAACCACTTTTCGCATTTGTGTTAGTGTTGAAAAACCACTTTTCGCACTTGTGTTAGTGTTGAAAAACCACTTTTCGCACTTGTGTTGGTGCAGGAAACCACTTTTGCATTTGTATTAGTGTGGAAAAAACTCTTTTTGCACTTGTGATAGTGTTGAAAAACCACTTTTGGCACTTGTGTTAGTGTTGAAAAAACACTTTACGCACTTGTGTTAGTGTTGAAAAACCACTTTTCGCACTTGTGTTGGTGCAGGAAACCACTTTTGCACTTGTATTAGTGTGGAAAAAACACTTTTTGAACTTGTGATAGTGTTGAAAAACCACTTTTCGCACCTGTGTTAGTGTTGAAAAACCACTTTTCGCACTTGTGTTGGTGCAGGAAACCACTTTTGCACTTCTGATAGTGTTGAAAAACCACTTTTCGCACTTGTGTTAGTGTTGAAAAACCACTTTTCGCACTTGTGTTAGTGTTGAAAAACCACTTTTCGCACTTGTGTTGGTGCAGGAAACCACTTTTGCACTTGTATTAGTGTGGAAAAAACACTTTTTGCACTAGTGATAGTGTTGAAAAACCACTTTTCGCACTTGTGTTAGTGTTGAAAAACCACTTTTCGCACTTGTGTTGGTGCAGGAAACCACTTTTGCACTTGTATTAGTGTGGAAAAAACACTTTTTGCACTTGTCATAGTGTTGAAAAACCACTTTTCGCACTTGTGTTTTGTTGAAAAACCACTTTTCGCACTTGTGTTAGTGTTGAAAAACCACTTTTCGCACTTGTGTTGGTGCAGGAAACCACTTTTGCACTTCTGATAGTGTTGAAAAACCACTTTTCGCACTTGTGTTAGTGTTGAAAAACCACTTTTCGCACTTGTGTTAGTGTTGAAAAACCACTTTTCGCACTTGTGTTGGTGCAGGAAACCACTTTTGCACTTGTATTAGTGTGGAAAAAACTCTTTTTGCACTTGTGATAGTATTGAAAAACCACTTTTTGCACTTGTGTTAGTGTTGAAAAAACACTTTTCGCACTTGTGTTAGTGTTGAAAAACCACTTTTCGCACTTGTGTTGGTGCAGGAAACCACTTTTGCACTTGTATTAGTGTGGAAAAACCACTTTTTGCACTTGTGTTAGTGTGGAAAAACCACTTTTTGTACTTGTGTTAGTGTTGAAAAACCACTTTTCGCACTTGTGTTGGTGCAGGAAACCACTTTTGCACTTGTATTAGTGTGGAAAAAACACTTTTTGCACTTGTGATAGTGTGAAAAACCACTTTTCGCACTTGTGTTAGTGTTGAAAAACCACTTTTCGCACTTGTGTTAGTGTTGAAAAACCACTTTTCGCACTTGTGTTGGTGCAGGAAACCACTTTTGCACTTGTGATAGTGTTGAAAAACCACTTTTCGCATTTGTGTTAGTGTTGAAAAACCACTTTTCGCACTTGTGTTAGTGTTGAAAAACCACTTTTCGCACTTGTGTTGGTGCAGGAAACCACTTTTGCATTTGTATTAGTGTGGAAAAAACTCTTTTTGCACTTGTGATAGTGTTGAAAAACCACTTTTGGCACTTGTGTTAGTGTTGAAAAAACACTTTACGCACTTGTGTTAGTGTTGAAAAACCACTTTTCGCACTTGTGTTGGTGCAGGAAACCACTTTTTCACTTGTATTAGTGTGGAAAAAACACTTTTTGAACTTGTGATAGTGTTGAAAAACCACTTTTCGCACCTGTGTTAGTGTTGAAAAACCACTTTTCGCACTTGTGTTGGTGCAGGAAACCACTTTTGCACTTGTATTAGTGTGGAAAAAACACTTTTTGCACTTGTGTTAGTGTTGAAAAACCACTTTTCGCACTTGTGTTAGTGTTGAAAAACCACTTTTCGCACTTGTGTTGGTGCAGGAAACCACTTTTGCACTTGTATTAGTGTGGAAAAAACACTTTTTGCACTAGTGATAGTGTTGAAAAACCACTTTTCGCACTTGTGTTAGTGTTGAAAAACCACTTTTCGCACTTGTGTTGGTGCAGGAAACCACTTTTGCACTTGTATTAGTGTGGAAAACCACTTTTCGCACTTGTGTTAGTGTTGAAAAACCACTTTTCGCACTTGTGTTAGTGTTGAAAAACCACTTTTCGCACTTGTGTTGGTGCAGGAAACCACTTTTGCACTTGTATAGTGTGGAAAAACCACTTTTCGCACTTGTGTTGGTGTTGAAAAACCACTTTTCGCACTTGTGTTAGTGTTAAAAAACCACTTTTCGCACTTGTGTTGGTGCAGGAAACCACTTTTGCACTTGTATTAGTGTGGAAAAACCACTTTTCGCACTTGTGTTAGTGTTGAAAAACCACTTTTCGCACTTGTGTTAGTGTTGAAAAACCACTTTTCGCACTTGTGTTGGTGCAGGAAACCACTTTTGCACTTGTATTAGTTTGGAAAAAACACTTTTTGCACTTGTGATAGTGTTGAAAAACCACTTTTCGCACTTGTGTTAGTGTTGAAAAACCACTTTTCGCACTTGTGTTAGTGTTGAAAAACCACTTTTCGCACTTGTGTTAGTGTTGAAAAACCACTTTTCGCACTTGTGTTGGTGCAGGAAACCACTTTTGCACTTGTATTAGTGTGGAAAAAACACTTTTCTCACTTGTGTTAGTGTAGAAAAACCACTTTTTGCACTTGTGTTAGTGTTGAAAAACCACTTTTCGCACTTGTGTTGGTGCAGGAAACCACTTTTGCACTTGTATTAGTGTGGAAAAACCACTTTTCGCACTTGTGTTAGTGTTGAAAAACCACTTTTCGCACTTGTGTTAGTGTTGAAAAACCACTTTTCACACTTGTGTTGGTGCAGGAAACCACTTTTGCACTTGTATTAGTTTGGAAAAAACACTTTTTGCACTTGTGATAGTGTTGAAAAACCACTTTTCGCACTTGTGTTAGTGTTGAAAAACCACTTTTCGCACTTGTGTTAGTGTTGAAAAACCACTTTTCGCACTTGTGTTAGTGTTGAAAAACCACTTTTCGCACTTGTGTTGGTGCAGGAAACCACTTTTGCACTTGTATTAGTGTGGAAAAAACACTTTTCTCACTTGTGTTAGTGTAGAAAAACCACTTTTTGCACTTGTGTTAGTGTTGAAAAACCACTTTTCGCACTTGTGTTGGTGCAGGAAACCACTTTTGCACTTGTATTAGTGTGGAAAAACCACTTTTCGCACTTGTGTTGGTGTTGAAAAACCACTTTTCGCACTAGTGTTAGTGTTGAAAAACCACTTTTCGCACTTGTGTTGGTGCAGGAAACCACTTTTGCACTTGTATTAGTGTAGAAAAAACACTTTTTGCACTTGTGATAGTGTTGAAAAACCACTTTTCGCACTTGTGTTAGTGTTGAAAAACCACTTTTTGCACTTGTGTTAGTGTTGAAAAACCACTTTTCGCACATGTGTTAGTGTTGAAAAAACACTTTTTGCACTTGTGATAGTGTTGAAAAACCACTTTTCGCACTTGTGTTGGTGCAGGAAACCACTTTTGCACTTGTATTAGTGTGGAAAAATCACTTTTCGCACTTGTATTAGTGTGGAAAAAACACTTTTTGCACTTGTGATAGTGTTGAAAAACCACTTTTCGCACTTGTGTTAGTGTTGAAAAACCACTTTTCGCATTTGTGTTAGTGTTGAAAAACCACTTTTCGCACTTGGGTTAGTGTTGAAAAACCACTTTTCGCACTTGTGTTGGTGCAGGAAACCACTTTTGCACTTGTATTAGTGTGGAAAAAACACTTTTCGCACTTGTGTTAGTGTTGAAAAACCACTTTTCGCACTTGTGTTAGTGTTGAAAAACCACTTTTCGCACTTGTGTTGGTGCAGGAAACCGCTTTTGCACTTGTATTAGTGTGGAAAAACCACTTTTCACACTTGTGTTAGTGTTGAAAAACCACTTTTCGCACTTGTGTTAGTGTTGAAAAAACACTTTTCGCACTTATGTTAGTGTTGAAAAACCACTTTTCGCACTTGTGTTAGTGTTGAAAAACCACTTTTCGCACTTGTGTTAGTGTTGAAAAACCACTTTTCGCACTTGTGTTGGTGCAGGAAACCACTTTTGCACTTGTATTAGTGTGGAAAAAACACTTTTCGCACTTGTGTTGGTGCAGGAAACCATTTTTGCACTTCTATTAGTGTGGAAAAAACACTTCTTGCACTTGTGATAGTGTTGAAAAACCACTTTTCGCACTTGTGTTAGTGTTGAAAAACCACTTTTTGCACTTGTTTTGGTCCAGGACACCACTTTTGCACTTGTATTAGTGTGGAAAAACCACTTTTCGCACTTGTATTAGTGTGGAAAAAACACTTTTTGCACTTGTTATAGTGTTGAAAAACCACTTTTCGCACTTGTGTTAGTGTTGAAAAACCACTTTTCGCACTTGTGATAGTGTTGAAAAACCACTTTTCGCACTTGTGTTAGTGTTGAAAAACCACTTTTCGCACTTGTGTTGGTGCAGGAAACCACTTTTGCACTTGTATTAGTGTGGAAAACCACTTTTCGCACTTGTGTTAGTGTTGAAAAACCACTTTTCGCACTTGTGTTGGTGCAGGAAACCACTTTTGCACTTGTATTAGTGTGGAAAAACCACTTTTCGCACTTGTGTTAGTGTTGAAAAACCACTTTTCGCACATGTGTTAGTGTTGAAAAACCACTTTTCGCACTTGTGTTGGTGCAGGAACCCACTTTTGCACTTGTATTAGTGTGGAAAAAACACTTTTCGCACTTGTGTTAGTGTTGAAAAACCACTTTTCGCACTTGTGTTGGTGCAGGAAACCACTTTTGCACTTGTATTAGTGTGGAAAAACCACTTTTCGCACTTGTGTTAGTGTTGAAAAACCACTTTTCGCACATGTGTTAGTGTTGAAAAACCACTTTTCGCACTTGTGTTGGTGCAGGAAACCACTTTTGCACTTGTATTAGTGTGGAAAAAACACTTTTCGCACTTGTGTTAGTGTTGAAAAACCACTTTTCGCACTTGTGTTGGTGCAGGAAACCACTTTTGCACTTGTATTAGTTTGGAAAAGACACTTTTTGCACTTGTGATAGTGTTGAAAAACAACTTTTCACACTTGTGTTAGTGTTGAAAAACCACTTTTCGCACTTGTGTTGGTGCAGGAAACCACTTTTGCACTTGTATTAGTGTGGAAAAATCACTTTTCGCACTTGTGTTAGTGTTGAAAACCCACTTTTCGCACTTGTGTTAGTGTTGAAAACCACTTTTCGCACTTGTGTTAGTGTTGAAAAACCACTTTTCGCACTTGTGTTGGTGCAGGAAACCACTTTTGCACTTGTATTAGTGTGGAAAACCACTTTTCGCACTTGTGTTAGTGTTGAAAACCACTTTTCGCACTTATGTTAGTGTTGGAAAACCACTTTTCGCACTTGTGTTGGTGCAGGAAACCACTTTTGCACTTGTATTAGTGTGGAAAAACCACTTATCGCACTTGTGTTAGTGTTGAAAACCACTTTTCGCACTTGTGTTAGTGTTGAAAAACCACTTTTCGCACTTGTGTTGGTGCAGGAAACCACTTTTGCACTTGTATTAGTGTAGAAAAAACACTTTTTGCACTTGTGATAGTGTTGAAAAACCACTTTTCGCACTTATGTTAGTGTTGAAAAACCACTTTTCGCACTTGTGTTAGTGTTGAAAAACCACTTTTCGCACATGTGTTAGTGTTGAAAAAACACTTTTTGCACTTGTGATAGTGTTGAAAAACCACTTTTCGCACTTGTGTTGGTGCAGGAAACCACTTTTGCACTTGTATTAGTGTGGAAAAATCACTTTTCGCACTTGTATTAGTGTGGAAAAAACACTTTTTGCACTTGTGATAGTGTTGAAAAACCACTTTTCGCACTTGTGTTAGTGTTGAAAAACCACTTTTCGCACTTGGGTTAGTGTTGAAAAACCACTTTTCGCACTTGTGTTGGTGCAGGAAACCACTTTTGCACTTGTATTAGTGTGGAAAAAACACTTTTCGCACTTGTGTTAGTGTTGAAAAACCACTTTTCGCACTTGTGTTAGTGTTGAAAAACCACTTTTCGCACTTGTGTTGGTGCAGGAAACCACTTTTGCACTTGTATTAGTGTGGAAAAAACACTTTTCGCACTTGTGTTAGTGTTGAAAAACCACTTTTCGCACTTGTGTTGGTGCAGGAAACCACTTTTGCACTTGTATTAGTTTGGAAAAGACACTTTTTGCACTTGTGATAGTGTTGAAAAACAACTTTTCGCACTTGTGTTAGTGTTGAAAAACCACTTTTCGCACTTGTGTTGGTGCAGGAAACCACTTTTGCACTTGTATTAGTGTGGAAAAATCACTTTTCGCACTTGTGTTAGTGTTGAAAACCCACTTTTCGCACTTGTGTTGGTGCAGGAAACCACTTTTGCACTTGTATTAGTGTGGAAAAACCACTTTTCGCACTTGTGTTAGTGTTGAAAACCACTTTTCGCACTTATGTTAGTGTTGGAAAACCACTTTTCGCACTTGTGTTGGTGCAGGAAACCACTTTTGCACTTGTATTAGTGTGGAAAAACCACTTATCGCACTTGTGTTAGTGTTGAAAACCACTTTTCGCACTTGTGTTAGTGTTGAAAAACCACTTTTCGCACTTGTGTTGGTGCAGGAAACCACTTTTGCACTTGTATTAGTGTGGAAAAAACACTTTTTGCACTTGTGATAGTGTTGAAAAACCACTTTTCGCACTTGTGTTGGTGCAGGAAACCACTTTTGCACTTGTATTAGTGTGGAAAAACCACTTTTCGCTCTTGTGTTAGTGTTGAAAAACCACTTTTCGCACTTGTGTTAGTGTTGAAAAACCACTTTTCGCACTTGTGTTAGTGTGGAAAAAACACTTCTTGCACTTGTGATAGTGTTGAAAAACCACTTTTCGCACTTGTGTTAGTGTTGAAAAACCACTTTTTGCACTTGTTTTGGTCCAGGACACCACTTTTGCACTTGTATTAGTGTGGAAAAACCACTTTTCGCACTTGTATTAGTGTGGAAAAAACACTTTTTGCACTTGTGATAGTGTTGAAAAACCACTTTTCGCACTTGTGTTAGTGTTGAAAAACCACTTTTCGCACTTGTGATAGTGTTGAAAAACCACTTTTCGCACTTGTGTTGGTGCAGGAAACCACTTTTGCACTTGTATTAGTGTGGAAAAAAACACTTTTCGCACTTGTGTTGGTGCAGGAAACCATTTTTGCACTTCTATTAGTGTGGAAAAAACACTTCTTGCACTTGTGATAGTGTTGAAAAACCACTTTTCGCACTTGTGTTAGTGTTGAAAAACCACTTTTTGCACTTGTTTTGGTCCAGGACACCACTTTTGCACTTGTATTAGTGTGGAAAAACCACTTTTCGCACTTGTATTAGTGTGGAAAAAACACTTTTTGCACTTGTTATAGTGTTGAAAAACCACTTTTCGCACTTGTGTTAGTGTTGAAAAACCACTTTTCGCACTTGTGATAGTGTTGAAAAACCACTTTTCGCACTTGTGTTAGTGTTGAAAAACCACTTTTCGCACTTGTGTTGGTGCAGGAAACCACTTTTGCACTTGTATTAGTGTGGAAAACCACTTTTCGCACTTGTGTTAGTGTTGAAAAACCACTTTTCGCACTTGTGTTGGTGCAGGAAACCACTTTTGCACTTGTATTAGTGTGGAAAAACCACTTTTCGCACTTGTGTTAGTGTTGAAAAACCACTTTTCGCACTTGTGTTAGTGTTGAAAAACCACTTTTCGCACTTGTGTTGGTGCAGGAAACCACTTTTGCACTTGTATTAGTGTGGAAAAACCACTTTTCGCACTTGTGTTAGTGTTGAAAAACCACTTTTCGCACATGTGTTAGTGTTGAAAAACCACTTTTCGCACTTGTGTTGGTGCAGGAAACCACTTTTGCACTTGTATTAGTGTGGAAAAAACACTTTTCGCACTTGTGTTAGTGTTGAAAAACCACTTTTCGCACTTGTGTTGGTGCAGGAAACCACTTTTGCACTTGTATTAGTTTGGAAAAGACACTTTTTGCACTTGTGATAGTGTTGAAAAACAACTTTTCGCACTTGTGTTAGTGTTGAAAAACCACTTTTCGCACTTGTGTTGGTGCAGGAAACCACTTTTGCACTTGTATTAGTGTGGAAAAATCACTTTTCGCACTTGTGTTAGTGTTGAAAACCCACTTTTCGCACTTGTGTTGGTGCAGGAAACCACTTTTGCACTTGTATTAGTGTGGAAAAACCACTTTTCGCACTTGTGTTAGTGTTGAAAACCACTTTTCGCACTTATGTTAGTGTTGGAAAACCACTTTTCGCACTTGTGTTGGTGCAGGAAACCACTTTTGCACTTGTATTAGTGTGGAAAAACCACTTATCGCACTTGTGTTAGTGTTGAAAACCACTTTTCGCACTTATGTTAGTGTTGAAAAACCACTTTTCGCACTTGTGTTGGTGCAGGAAACCACTTTTGCACTTGTATTAGTGTAGAAAAAACACTTTTTGCACTTGTGATAGTGTTGAAAAACCACTTTTCGCACTTGTGTTAGTGTTGAAAAACCACTTTTCGCACTTGTGTTAGTGTTGAAAAACCACTTTTCGCACATGTGTTAGTGTTGAAAAAACACTTTTTGCACTTGTGATAGTGTTGAAAAACCACTTTTCGCACTTGTGTTGGTGCAGGAAACCACTTTTGCACTTGTATTAGTGTGGAAAAATCACTTTTCGCACTTGTATTAGTGTGGAAAAAACACTTTTTGCACTTGTGATTGTGTTGAAAAACCACTTTTCGCACTTGTGTTAGTGTTGAAAAACCACTTTTCGCATTTGTGTTAGTGTTGAAAAACCACTTTTCGCACTTGGGTTAGTGTTGAAAAACCACTTTTCGCACTTGTGTTGGTGCAGGAAACCACTTTTGCACTTGTATTAGTGTGGAAAAAACACTTTTCGCACTTGTGTTAGTGTTGAAAAACCACTTTTCGCACTTGTGTTAGTGTTGAAAAACCACTTTTCGCACTTGTGTTGGTGCAGGAAACCGCTTTTGCACTTGTATTAGTGTGGAAAAACCACTTTTCACACTTGTGTTGGTGTTGAAAAACCACTTTTCGCACTTGTGTTAGTGTTGAAAAAACACTTTTCGCACTTATGTTAGTGTTGAAAAACCACTTTTCGCACTTGTGTTAGTGTTGAAAAACCACTTTTCGCACTTGTGTTAGTGTTGAAAAACCACTTTTCGCACTTGTGTTGGTGCAGGAAACCACTTTTGCACTTGTATTAGTGTGGAAAAAACACTTTTCGCACTTGTGTTGGTGCAGGAAACCATTTTTGCACTTGTGTTAGTGTTGAAAAACCACTTTTCGCACTTGTGTTGGTGCAGGAAACCAATTTTGCACTTGTATTAGTGTGGAAAACCACTTTTCGCACTTGTGTTAGTGTTGAAAAACCACTTTTCGCACTTGTGTTGGTGCAGGAAACCACTTTTGCACTTGTATTAGTGTGGAAAAACCACTTTTCGCACTTGTGTTAGTGTTGAAAAACCACTTTTCGCACTTGTGTTAGTGTTGAATAACCACTTTTCGCACTTGTGTTGGTGCAGGAAACCACTTTTGCACTTGTATTAGTGTGGAAAAACCACTTTTCGCACTTGTGTTAGTGTTGAAAACCACTTTTCGCACTTATGTTAGTGTTGGAAAACCACTTTTCGCACTTGTGTTGGTGCAGGAAACCACTTTTGCACTTGTATTAGTGTTGAAAAACCACTTTTTGCACTTGTTTTGGTCCAGGACACCACTTTTGCACTTGTATTAGTGTGGAAAAACCACTTTTCGCACTTGTATTAGTGTGGAAAAAACACTTTTTGCACTTGTTATAGTGTTGAAAAACCACTTTTCGCACTTGTGTTAGTGTTGAAAAACCACTTTTCGCACTTGTGATAGTGTTGAAAAACCACTTTTCGCACTTGTGTTAGTGTTGAAAAACCACTTTTCGCACTTGTGTTGGTGCAGGAAACCACTTTTGCACTTGTATTAGTGTGGAAAACCACTTTTCGCACTTGTGTTAGTGTTGAAAAACCACTTTTCGCACTTGTGTTGGTGCAGGAAACCACTTTTGCACTTGTATTAGTGTGGAAAAACCACTTTTCGCACTTGTGTTAGTGTTGAAAAACCACTTTTCGCACTTGTGTTAGTGTTGAAAAACCACTTTTCGCACTTGTGTTGGTGCAGGAAACCACTTTTCGCACTTGTGTTAGTGTTGAAAACCACTTTTCGCACTTATGTTAGTGTTGGAAAACCACTTTTCGCACTTGTGTTGGTGCAGGAAACCATTTTTGCACTTGTGTTAGTGTTGAAAAACCACTTTTCGCACTTGTGTTGGTGCAGGAAACCACTTTTGCACTTGTATTAGTGTGGAAAAATCACTTTTCGCACTTGTGTTAGTGTTGAAAACCCACTTTTCGCACTTGTGTTGGTGCAGGAAACCACTTTTGCACTTGTATTAGTGTGGAAAAACCACTTTTCACACTTGTGTTAGTGTTGAAAACCACTTTTCGCACTTATGTTAGTGTTGGAAAACCACTTTTCGCACTTGTGTTGGTGCAGGAAACCACTTTTGCACTTGTATTAGTGTGGAAAAACCACTTATCGCACTTGTGTTAGTGTTGAAAACCACTTTTCGCACTTGTGTTAGTGTTGAAAAACCACTTTTCGCACTTGTGTTGGTGCAGGAAACCACTTTTGCACTTGTATTAGTGTGGAAAAAACACTTTTTGCACTTGTGATAGTGTTGAAAAACCACTTTTCGCACTTGTGTTGGTGCAGGAAACCACTTTTGCACTTGTATTAGTGTGGAAAAACCACTTTTCGCTCTTGTGTTAGTGTTGAAAAACCACTTTTCGCACTTGTGTTAGTGTTGAAAAACCACTTTTCGCACTTGTGTTAGTGTGGAAAAAACACTTCTTGCACTTGTGATAGTGTTGAAAAACCACTTTTCGCACTTGTGTTAGTGTTGAAAAACCACTTTTTGCACTTGTTTTGGTCCAGGACACCACTTTTGCACTTGTATTAGTGTGGAAAAACCACTTTTCGCACTTGTATTAGTGTGGAAAAAACACTTTTTGCACTTGTGATAGTGTTGAAAAACCACTTTTCGCACTTGTGTTAGTGTTGAAAAACCACTTTTCGCACTTGTGATAGTGTTGAAAAACCACTTTTCGCACTTGTGTTGGTGCAGGAAACCACTTTTGCACTTGTATTAGTGTGGAAAAAAACACTTTTCGCACTTGTGTTGGTGCAGGAAACCATTTTTGCACTTCTATTAGTGTGGAAAAAACACTTCTTGCACTTGTGATAGTGTTGAAAAACCACTTTTCGCACTTGTGTTAGTGTTGAAAAACCACTTTTTGCACTTGTTTTGGTCCAGGACACCACTTTTGCACTTGTATTAGTGTGGAAAAACCACTTTTCGCACTTGTATTAGTGTGGAAAAAACACTTTTTGCACTTGTTATAGTGTTGAAAAACCACTTTTCGCACTTGTGTTAGTGTTGAAAAACCACTTTTCGCACTTGTGATAGTGTTGAAAAACCACTTTTCGCACTTGTGTTAGTGTTGAAAAACCACTTTTCGCACTTGTGTTGGTGCAGGAAACCACTTTTGCACTTGTATTAGTGTGGAAAACCACTTTTCGCACTTGTGTTAGTGTTGAAAAACCACTTTTCGCACTTGTGTTGGTGCAGGAAACCACTTTTGCACTTGTATTAGTGTGGAAAAACCACTTTTCGCACTTGTGTTAGTGTTGAAAAACCACTTTTCGCACTTGTGTTAGTGTTGAAAAACCACTTTTCGCACTTGTGTTGGTGCAGGAAACCACTTTTGCACTTGTATTAGTGTGGAAAAACCACTTTTCGCACTTGTGTTA